>NW_020448230.1:212093-267247 GCF_003343035.1 Apteryx rowi
CCCACCCCGAGCGCCGCCGCCGCCGCTCCGCTAGGCCCCGCCGCGCGCCCCGGGAGGGCGGTGGAGGCACGGCGGGGCCCAGCGCCCTGCGCTGCCCGGGAACAGCAGCGGTACGGCGCCGGCGTCCGCGCCTTGCTGTGAGCCCCCCGCGCCTCCTTACCTCTGGCTAATTTCGCCTGACGCTCCAGAAGTATTTTAGTTTTGGGCGCTGTCGGACTCTTGCCCCTCGTGTCTGGCAATTTTGTGCTTATTTTGGCGGGCAGGAGGGAAATTCCCATAAGAGCCATTCAGTTTCTTTCCAGAAGGCTTTCTTTTCCAGAAGTTTAAGGTAAAACACAGCTAAAACACAGGCAAAACACAGTTAAAGACTTTCATGACAATTGACCTCAAATTAGCTGAGCTGTCCTGCAGGAGGGGTGTTAGAAGAAGAGGTGTGCAAGGCGGGTGGGAGTAGCCCTCAACGGAGCCAAGTGTAAGACAGGGGCAGAGGAGGCCACAGACAGTGAAGGATGGGGCAGAAGGACCCACGACTGCTAGCACTGGTCCTGCACAGCAGCCCCTCTCTGTCATCCTCTGCCATCAGCAAATAGCTATGAATTCCAGAGGATGTGTCTTATCAACCCCTTCTAGTGGTTTTTCTTTCTTTTTTTCTGTCTTAATAGACTTTTACTGCAACCAGTCTTCTGCAGGATGTGTGTATGAAACTGGGGGCAGTCAAGTCGCTTACACGTTTCTTGACCAACCTACCTTCGTTGTTCCTGACTCAGGCTACAGTTCAATGGAATAAGCCACTTCCATGTGTTTTGTATGTATTTCACAGAAAATGATAAAGAACAAGGATAATATTAGACATTTGTGAGGTAATTCACCACATCTCAGCTCAGTTTCTCATGTTGCTTACTGCACGGCCACACTGAATGCTTGTGTTCGCGTAGCAGGAGGGATGATACGGCAGTATAAATGAATGGCTGGGGATGGGGGAGGGACGGGACTGTTTTCCTCAGCAGCACTGGTAACTTAAGATGTTCATGGACCTATAGCCATGGGTTTTGAGTATTTTTTGGTTTGTCCTTATTAAGTCTGTTGATCTGTATTAAGGAGGTACAGTTCTACCAGTGCCTCATATGCTACTCCTTTAAACACATCTTACATCTCTCCCTTGATAAATGGAATTTTTTATTTAGCCCTTTGCATAGCAAGAGAGATTGTTTTCAAAGACAGCATGGCTTGTTAACACAARCTGAATGATTGCATCATGTACCATAGCCTGCTATGAGTAATAATACTCTTTTAATATGTGAGAATTCAACAAGTTTATTTTTCAGAAACCACTGAAGTTGTGTCTTCCTTATACATATTCACAAATAAAAACATTTACACACACACCTCCCCCCCCAAAAAAAACCAACAGCTGGGTAAACAAAGGTGAAAATGAAGAGCTTCTTCAAAGCTTCCTCTCTTCTGTTTTTTGATACCTCTAACTCATATAGATTATTATTTGGACCCCCTAGGTGGTGAAGGCTTGACTGGAATATATATAACATTGGATCTCATCAGGCTGACATGTCTGCTTATCACTCAAATCTTTCACCTCATCTTCATCATTTGGATAATGTTGACACCAAACATTTTTTGATATAATGCTATGGGCAAGAATGAAGAGGTCCTGTAATTTCCTGCTAAGGGTACGTGTTCTGGACACAATGCAGATATACAGTATTATACTTACAGCTACACGAGTGCCAAAGATGCAAAACATGACCACAGATTTCTCAAGAGAAGTCTACGACAAATGGAGCAGTAAGCTTTACTACAAGTTCTATAGTCTGTTCTTCTTAATGATAAATCCACTAGATGGTGCCACGAGAAAAGTTACAGGCATTTTATATTATTCTTTTTTAAATTATTTCCATTATTAGAAAACCTAGGAACAACAGTTATGTAGCAAGATCTTAGAGTGCTAGGTGCTGCAGAATCTTTGAACAAAGAATAATGCGACTGTAGCAATTGCTATTGGATAATGGTACTTCAGAGAGCAAATTCTGGAATAATAACTCTAAATAAATATTTAAACTTTTCACTGTACTGCAACCAATACCTTGTCTGACCTAAAACATTCCACAGTTAATTAGTTCCTGCAGATTCCTTTAGATAACAGATAAAGTTCAAGGTGGAATTTGTGTGGCAGAATGCTTGTATTACAACATACTTTATGGCTTTTATAATAAGGCAAATATGCAGATAAGGAAAAGAGTTATAATTCTCTCTCTGAATAGCTGCAAGGCATTCTCTTATATTAAAGGAAATGGGAAAAGACTTGATAGGCATGCTGGTTCTACATTCTTTCTTTTTGGTTAACATGGTTCAGTAAGTCACTTCATGTATAAATTTATTTTTGCCTTATATGAAGAACTAGAGTCATAGTATATAGACCATGGGATAGACAAGAATCTATGAATTTTGTGTGCTATAATTTTAATTTTCTGAACGACAGTCTATACACTGGAACATCAGTCTTGCAATACACAGTTGCAAGTTTCATGTTTATGTAGGGATGTACAGCGCTGTGGATGTGCGCTTTTATGCAAGAAGTTGGGAGGCATTCATCACTCCCCAGCAGTGTGGTTTGGCTCCTTCTCCAAGCCTTTTCTCTCCACCTCAGTTTCCACCGGGGGCTTCTCCTGGCAGCAGCTGCAATCAGATCCACAGCTTCCACAGCGCAAAGGGATCAACCCCGAAGATGAGACCACACCTTGTGAAACTTTGAAACACATTTCCCACAGCGTTGGTGGGAAGACAGTGTGTCCCCAGCCCACACACTTCCTTCTAACTTCCAGTGAAACAACTACCACAGTTTAGAAAGTGGTACGAGTTTCCCAGCTAACACCAGAAAGATCCTCATCCAGATATAGCAAGCGCAATGCGTTTGCTAGTTTTCCGACAACCGCCTAATGAAAGGGTTGCATGATCATGCCACACAGGGTCGAAATCCTCTCGACCTGTGTAGGGGCAGGACAGCCAGGCTGAAGGGGCTGGGGGTGGGCGGCGAGCGCGGGAGGGCGCCGGTGTGTGGCGAAGGAGGCTGGAAGAGGAAGTCCACGGATGTGAGACAGGCATCTGTGCGCGGCAGAATTAAGGAAGCTTGATTTCTTAAGAACAGCTTGGTTTGGTTTCTGGTAAGGTCCCAAGACTGCACAAGGAAGGAGAGCGGCAACGCCGCCGGCGGCACGAACCCCTCGGCCGCATCCGCCTCCCCGGACGCCCAGCGGCGGCCTCTGGCAGTGGGGGCGGCCTGCACCGAGACGCCGCAGCCAGCTCACCGCACACCGAGCGCCGCGCCTCCACACAGCACCGTGGCGGGGCCAGCGCGCCCAGCGCTGCCGTTATACCGCCCCCTCCCTTCGCCGGGCGGGACCGTTGTGAGCCGCGCGCCGGCGGTGCCCCGCCCCCCGCGAGCCCGCGCGCGTGGGCGGGCGCACGGCACCTGCCTACCTACCCACCGCCCCGACCCTCGCCCCCGGCCCCTCCCTCCCGGCCCTCGGTTTCACGTGACCGCCGGCGGCCAATCCGCTCCGGCAGGGGAGGGAGGCGGGCGCGAGGTCGCGGGTCCCCACCTCCCCCTCCTTCGCCGCGCGCGCTTGCGCCCTACCTGTCGGCCGCGCGGCGGCGGGGCAGGGGAGGCCACGCCCCCTCGCCCCGGCCTGCGGCCTTTGCCGCCCCTCCCCCTCCCGCGGCTCCCGCTCGGCGGCGGCAGGTGAGGATGCGGCTGGCCGGGCGCCCCCGCGGCGGCGGCGGCAGCAGCGGCGGCGGCCGCCGGGGCTGAGGTCGCTGCCATGGCTCTGCCGGGCGCCAGGGCGGCGGCCGGCGGGGGGCCGTGCCCGCTGTGGACGGCGCTGTACGACTACGAGGCGAGCGGCGAGGACGAGCTGAGCTTGCGGCGGGGGGACGTGGTGGAGGTGCTGTCGCAGGACGCGGCCGTGTCCGGCGACGACGGTTGGTGGGCGGGGAAGATCCGCCACCGCCTCGGCATCTTCCCCGCCAACTACGTGACCCGCCAGCCCCGCGGCGCGGCGGCGGCGGCGGGCGGCGGCGGCGGGCGGGGGGACCCCGCGGGCAGCCTGACAGAGATCGACTTCCAGCACCTGGAGCTGCAGGAGATCATCGGCGTGGGCGGCTTCGGCAAGGTGTACCGGGCCACCTGGCGCGGCCGCGAGGTGGCCGTGAAGGCGGCGCGGCAGGACCCTGACGAGGACATCACGGCCACGGCCGAGAGCGTGCGGCAGGAGGCCAAGCTCTTCGCCATGCTGCGGCACCCCAACATCATCGCGCTGCACGGGGTCTGCCTGCGGGAGCCCAACCTCTGCCTCGTCATGGAGTTCGCCCGCGGCGGCTCCCTCAACCGCGCCCTGGCCGCCGCCGCGCCGGGGGGCGCCGCCCGCCGGGGCCGCCGCATCCCGCCGCACGTCCTGGTGAACTGGGCCGTGCAGATCGCCCGCGGCATGAACTACCTGCACAACGAGGCCGTGGTGCCCATCATCCACCGAGACCTGAAATCCATCAACAGTAAGTGCCCTGGGGGGACCCCCAGCTCTGCAGGGCCCCCCGACCGCTGCTGTACCCCCGTCCTGCCTGGGCAGCACCCCCAAATTGTACCCCCAGGCTGCTCTCAGTGCTCCCCCCTGCAGCCCCCAGGTTCCCCGTGCAGCGAGCGCCAGCGGTACCGGCCGCTCCAGGTCACGCATTTGGGGGACACTGGGGGGCTAGGACACCTGGGACCCCTCCCCACCTTGGTGAGGAGTGCAGGGGCTGGGATGCCACCTCCCAACCCCACCGGGTCGCCCTCGCTTACCCCTGGATGCGTGGGGTCCCTCGAGCCGTGCCAGGCCCCTGAGCACCTCGGCTGCACCCCAGGATCGGGCTGAGCCAAGGAAGCTCCTCTCGGGGGGAGCGGGTAAAACCCCCCGCCTTGTCCGGTGTGCGTGGGGGCATGGGATGCCCTGCCAGAGCTGGGGCTCAGCGACGGCTCCTGGCTGCCGGTGGCCCTGGGGGCTCTGCCCTTCCGTCCCCTGCTCTCCCTGTGTCCCCGGATGCCCCCGGCTCTCCTGTGCCCGGCTGCCGGCCCCACCTTCCTCTCGCCCAGTCCTGATCCTGGAGAAGATTGAGAACGACAACCTGGCCCATTGTACCCTGAAGATCACGGACTTCGGGCTGGCCCGCGAGTGGCACAAGACGACGAAGATGAGCGCGGCCGGGACCTACGCCTGGATGGCCCCCGAGGTCATTAAGCTGTCCCTCTTCTCCAAGAGCAGCGATGTCTGGAGGTACCGGGGGGCTGCGTGCGGGGCGATGCACCGGGGGGGCTGCGGGGACCTAGCTGGGCACCAGGGCTCAGCAGGACCCCAGCAGCGCGGCACCCTGTGCCCACCGTGCCCCAAGCCTCCCGGCCTGTGCCGCAGCTTCGGGGTGCTGCTGTGGGAGCTGCTGACNGTCGGGCCTGCGCGGCCGCAGGACCGCGCATGGTCCACAAGTCCTGTGCCGCCCGCAGATAGGGGTTGCAACCTCGGCGGCTTGGAAGGCTTGGGCAGACTTTGCCAGAAGCTTGGGCTGCAGCAGACTGAGTTGTCCCGGTTGTAAGCTAGTTACAAATCCATCGTGAAAAAGTTAGGGAGAAGAGGGTTTGCTTGAAACACRCGCGGAGCAAAGTCCTGCCTTCTCAGATAGGAGCTTATTTAAAGGCTAAGCAGGATAAAATCCTGTGCGCGATAGCAATTGTAAATTCATGAGACTTCTTTTGCTCTGGTGCATTCTGCAGTTTCAGCTTTTACAAGAACTCAGTTTCCTATAGCTTTTAAGTGAAGTGTTTAATAATGGTATAATTTATGTTTTACTGCTGAACAACTGTATGCTTTTTCACTGTGCTGATTTAGCATTGATAAAATTCACCCACTTAGTGAATACTGAGGCAGAAAAGAGAGTAGCTTGAAAAAAGTAGAAACTCTTGTGCAGTTGCTGTTTTCCTTTCAGCATTTGGCATGGATAAAAGGTACCTGAAAGAGTGAGGGGGTTACTCAGTTCATGCTTAATGAATCCTTGGTCCATCTGCTGCAGCTGATTCAAGAGCATCTGAAATTCTGGCAGTTGTGATGTTGGAAGGCTGGTTAGCTAGAAGAACCAGAGATGTTTATGGCTTTCCATTATAATTGTGTTTTGAATTGGTGACCTGAATGTATAAATCCATGTCCTTATGTAAATGTCTGGAGCCCTCTTTACTCCCTTCCCTTTCTTTGTTTCAAACGGACCAAATATGCAGCAATATGTTACTCTTTGTTCAGCTGGGCATCCTTAAGCAGTCCAAAGGAAATGAAAAAGTTCATTCAAGTTTCAGGTATTTTCTTTAAAAGACCTTTTCAGTGTGTCTTGAAGATCATCGTGCATAGGTTGTTAAGACAAGGCTCAGTCATGGGACTGTTCCTGAGAATACTATTTGTTTTATGAAGAGGCTCAACTCTGTGGTTTTAGTCGTAGCACAAGATGACGAACTCATGGAACTTACCTTTAGAGTCTTAGGTAAGTCATGGCCGGCACCTTAAATTCTAACTGGTTGTCAGTAGGCCCTCCTGGTTTGCTGCTCTGTTCAGAGTGAGGTACTGTTAACTTTAGTATCTGAGTGGCTTTCCTTAAACAGAATGGGTTGCTGTACACTAGCTTTAATATAAGAGTGGCAAAGTCCAGATCTGAAAGGGATTCGTAACCCTATAGTTTAGCGTAGCACTTAGAGCTGAGTTGATGACTGCAGTGAACTGATTGCATTATAATCTCTGTGTATGTAGATAATGGCAGAGGGTACTATAATATGCTTTTAATCATAACCTCAGCATATGTGCTTATTCACTGCTTTCATTGTTACTTTGGTTGTACGTTTGCTTAAGTTTAGCCATTTAGCTCTCACCCATGCTTCTCAATCTTAGTGAAGCTTGAAGATGGTATTGAAATACTGAATTGAATTATGTCTCTTGATCATCCCACTAAATGATAACATTGGAAGTTTATAGTATGGTAGTGATACAATACGCTGTAGTCCTCAGGTTGAACAATATGATTTAAAATGACTATGCAATCCTGACAGTACCCTGTGTTCTGTTACTTTTTCTATTCATCTAAGATTTTAGTTGATTCTTTTCAAGTAGTCTCTTCTTATCATACACAGTGAGAACAGAAAGCCACCGGGTTTGACTGATGGACTTGACTTGCTGTGGAYAGTAACAACTGAGCAATGGCTACAGCTGCAGACAAGGTTCTGCTGTCAGATCTGGCTGGGCCCATTCCTCAACTGCTCAGCACTGCTTTCTCTGGGCTGCTAGTGGTGCTGTTTCTGTGCTTTCCATTAAGCAACTCTAGCTAGTATACCAATCTATCAGTCTTGTTTGTGCTATCTTACTGACTCACCTTAAGAAGGAATTTTTCTTCTTTGGAAGACAAACTGGAAAAATGACTTCCCCTGCATTGTTAAAGTAAGGAAAGCTCTCCAAAAATTTCCTAGCAAATAGGTAGGAACTGTTTTTTCCAGCCAGGGGAGCCCCTTCCATCAACATACTTGATCCAGAAAGGGTATATGTCTGAGCTTGTGGTTGGCAGGCATAGGCAAAGCAAGCACCTCAAAGGCAAGTATGTTATTTCTTTCCAAGCCATCTCATACAGTTGGAGTCTGTAGGACAGTACATCTAGTGCTGTTTCATTGATGCCAAATTGACATAACTGGTGAGAGAAGGTGCCACAAACAGAATAGCAATAATGAGAACAATAGATTTGTAAAAACAGTGACAGACTGGTTTTGTACATGCAAGTTTCCTTGGACTCTATTTGGGAGGTGGGAAAAGGTTTTCCTTTCTGTCAAAATAAGTAGAGGGAAATAGACAAACAATTTTGTTTCTGGAATGTGGAGAAAAGCTAACAAACTTAGTTGTGAGGGCTGAGCAAGGAAAGAAGAGAGAACTCAGGTTTTGTTGGTATCAGAGTCTCTAATTCTCAGGTGCATGTAGAAAAAATAATATTTAATGGTTATGTCAGAAGTAGACAAAAAAGATGAAAAGAACACATTTAGGTTCAAGTATATGTAATAAAAACTAAACACAGTAACCATTATCTGTAATGCTGGTTTGCAAATAGTCTGTATGTATGAGCTTTGTCAATCTTTGTGCAGGTGACATGGTGAGAAGTTTCTTTGGAAAAAACATGGTCTGTTTTGAAAATATTTTCCCAATAAGCAGTTCCTGATGTTGTTAGATATACTTTATATGTTAAGGAAATAATCCAAAATCAGGATTAAGATGTGGACTTTACCTGAAGTTTCTCAAACCAGCCTGTATAGTCAAGGAATTCTGAATTAAATCACGATTTGAATTAATGCAGGTATCTAAAACTTGTGAAAATACTTGAACATTCTTAACTGTATCTCCTGGGTACAGACTTAGTCATGCTCTAGCATGCCAGCTGATTAGGAAAAAGTTGTGGATGTTTTATTGAAAATACACAAATTCATCTAGATCAGACATGCGTAGTTGCATAAATGTCTTTTTTGTACATTTTCAGCTGGTTTGCTGACTTCTTTCAAATGGCAACTTCTTCCTCTGAGCAAATCAAATTGCTTGCTTCTGGCCAAGGATGTCCCATTACTTATGAGCATAGCAGAGACCTCAGTTAACTGTGATTGTTTATGGGCTCAGTACAGCTTTGTCTAGGCTAGGATTCTGAATAAAGCTACTAGTATGTTTGGATGGAATATGCTAGTCTTCACTTTCTGAATTCTAGTCTAGACAAAGCAGAGGTTCCTGGTTCCAGGATTGATTTCAGATCATGCAGTACTTCTACCTTAAAAACAAAAGGGAGGAAGGGGGCTTATCATTAGTGCAGGTTTGTGTACTTGTAAAAGACATAACAAAAAGCTTGTATCTTGCTTATGGCATAGACCCATCCATGGATAAGTTATAAGAGGCAAAGCACAAGGTTGAATCTGTGCAGATTATGTGTACCAACGTAATACTGATAAGCAGTCTGTGTTCATTTGTCATAGATGAATATGCAAGTAGGGTTGGGCTTGTTATGACTTCCACCAGTTTCTTGGACGTCCCAGGATCCTTTGCAGCCCTCCATTCTTTTAAGTGTATTCAGATTGTATTACTTTTAGAGGTTGTCAAGGACAGTTTGACTTTCAAGGGTTGTTGAAAAAGGCCATGGACATGACAATGATAATGAGAGCAATGCTTGAAATCTGATGTACAATTGAACAGTGAAACTGCAGATTGGACAATCCACTTCAATGTGATATTTTTCAAACTAACCTCATGAAAAAAATTGGAAGGTAGAAATTATTTGGTTTTAAAATCTGAATAAACAAGTGTGATGTGGTTTGACGGAATTGTTGAATCAGTCGCTTTTGGTGGGGAAGGTGTCCCAGAGTTTGAGAAAAGGAAGAACAAGTAATCTCTGGGTCTTTGCTGTTATAGGTTTTTTTGCAGCAAAATTGTTCAAGTTATGTTGTTAAACATCCTTAAGAAAAGATGGGAGATGTTTTCAAAAACTTTGATCAAGGGTATTTCCTCAGACTTTTTTTTTTTTTTAAATCTGTTTTCCCTATGAGCAGGTTGGATTAAATTCTGATGACTCTTAGTTTCTCCTGGTCTTGAGAGTGTTGGTTTTAAAAGCTAAAGAGGTTAGCTCTTGTGGAGGTAGGGAGAGAAAGAAATTAGTGTTAAACATATCTGCAGTCTTCTGAACTGATTTTATTCTGAAATCACTGAGGCACATAATCTGTCTCTTGACTCTGTTTTGAAGAGGGAAAACTTGCTCACACCACAAGTAAAGCTTGCAAGGATTGCTTATGTGTTATAAAATGCCTGATAGTTAACTATCTTTTAATGTACATTTACTAAGAAAATTCAAAATGAAATTTTATTACTTTGGTAGTTTTGAGGGGGGAGAGAGGTGGCTTTCTCTACAGATTTGAACTTCAGCTTAACTTTCTTTGGAAAGAAAGTTCCAAGATGTCTTCTAATGACAGTGAAACTTTAAATTGTTTCTATCAATAGCACTGAGCCAACTGGTGCCGTCTAACAGGCTGCTCTGTGAGCACTAAGACTAAAAAAGCTGATTTTTCTACAAGCTTGTACTCTATCTCCTTCACCTCCCTGTGACACTCATTCAACTTTCGCTCTTCTGTTCCCTTCCATGTTCCTAGTATCCCTGCTGGGCTAACCYTAGCTTTGTTCTGTGGCTGATTGCTGTCACATCTTATAATAGGCTGCATATACTGTAATTGGATTGAAACAAGCTGTATTGCCTAGCTGACTGCTAAGCTCATACTGGCCGGTGTCTCTAAGGTCTGGAGAGGAATGAACATTTCTCTGTGGCAGAACTAACTGAACTTCCTCTTCCATAAGGCAGCTGATTTTCATGAAACCCATACGAACCTGATATCTCTGAGAACACTACATCACTTTGACCAGTGCCAGTCAGATGAAATAGTGGGGCCAAAAGTTGTCGGCAGGGGCTGGAGGGGCATGACCACTGACAGATAGATTGTCCCTTAGGAAGGCTGGCTTAAAAAAGAAAACCCTTAACCCATAGGCAAGGGGCTGCTGACCCTAGGCAATACATCCTATAGTTAGGAAGTTGCTCAGAATGTAAATACTCTTGTAGATGTTTTGAGCTCTTTGTTTGTCAGCAGTTTAAAATTCTTGTGCCTCAGTTTTTCACCCTGTGTTCATATAGCAAGTCATGGTACTTAATTGCTTTGCACTATTCTTAATTACTTAAGTTGCATAAAACTAGAAACTGTTCTAAGTACAYCAACTTCCTATTCCACCTGTATGAGTGTCAGTAGCCCTGCCTTGTACTCTGCAGTAATGATAACGCTGCTGTATTACAACATAAGAACTGGTCATACATCCTGAAGTATTTGGAAATGTACAGCAGGAAGGAGCTCTAAGTTTTAGTACCTTTGTCCGCCTAGTATGCTAAAACAACCCTCATACAAACTATAATAGGATTGCAGAATTTGGTCAATTTAGGAAACAGCATCACTTCTGAAAGCTATGACCTATTAAAAGTTAGCATAGCTTTGAATTCAAATACACTCTTCTTTTAAGTAAAGTTGTCAACTGAAGTGTTCTACCTCATTTCATCAAACATTGTTCCCAGTAATCTGTTGCACATTTTGATGTGCTCTCATACTATGTAGACAGGGTTGTGGAGTTTTTTTGTTTTGTTTTGTTTTTGAGACTCTGAAGACCTGTTGCACTTCTGCGGGAGCAGCAAATGTTTAGCAACTCTGAGCCATAGTGTATCTTTTTCTAGTTCTCCAAAATGTATTCCATAATGTCTGTTTTATTTGGACTTGATAAATTTACTTGCTGGATGTAAATACATTGTATATTTTGTGTTCAGAAAGGGAGGCTGGAATTCAGGAAAGGAAACAATTTTGAGTAACTGGTTGCTGTGGTTGTCACTATTTGCAGAAGCAACAACTAGCACTAAAATGGCACAGAGACTAATTTCCAACTGAAGGATGTTTTAAACATTTAAAAATTAATATACAGGAGCTTAATGACTATAATACAATATCTCTTAAATGAAATTTTGTGAACTACTCTGTAACACGATATTTGTTTATATAATCTGTAAGCTCCCAGAGAATGAGTAACATCCAACTGTTATTTTGTATGTAGGTGGAAGACTTAAGTGCAGTAGCCATTTATTTGACCTTGATTTACTATCTTCTAAATTTATTCTTGTTTGTTTTTATGCATCTCAAGTCTGGACATTAAAAGATGGAGAAATAAACATTCTTGTAACTCAGAACCTCGTTAACTTGTTCAAATACATTCACACACAGTGTTTATAGTGTTTATACTGAAAGCAAGAAGATTCTAAGCTGAAATGCTAGCTGAATATAATAAAATTAATTTTAAAAACATTAACTTTTAACACCCCCCTTTTAACTCCTTTTTAATACAGACCTTGATTTCCATTTATTGTTTTCCTAGCTATGTACATCTGTCAACTGACACTCTTGCATGATGAGTCCAATGTAGAGTTGTTCCTTTCTCTTATTTGGTGTTAAGACTATTTGCATCTCCAACAGATAGAATCATTTCTTCAAAAATCAGGTTACTCTGATCACTTTCTGGATCTTACTTGGTTGCTCATGTCTTTGTCCTCTCCTTGGCTTTCCTCCCTCCCCCATTCTAAGATACTAAATGAGCCGGGTTACAGCTGTTGGAAATTTTTCCCTCATGCTCTATATATGGACTCCTTCCTGGCATTTTCTGTGTGAAGCTCTCATGCACCAAGGTTTTTGGTGCCTCTTTTTGCCCAACATGGGGACTCACATTCTAGTCTTTACCTCTCAGGTTTTGTGACTGCTTTTCTGAAAAGAGAACAATTGTCCTCAGTTTGTGTTTTGAGGTGGCTTTGTATTTTGAACGGTAGGACATCGGTTGACAGCATTTGTAGTAAATACCAGTATGTTAAACAAGACTTTTTAGCACTACTTGCCTGGATTTCTTTTAAAGCTGTTGTCCTAAAGATATGGTCGCATACCTGCGCACTCTGAAAATCCTGCTGAATATGTCCACAGAAGTCAATTGTAAATTAGGCAGCTAAACACCTCCCAACAGCTGCTAAAATTCTTCTGCAATTCTGGTCATTCTCGTAAACAGTGAGAAAGTAAGATTAACCGCTGACCCTAACACTTGTGAAGTGAAGTATTGTACTTAATGTGAAATGGGATTTAGATTTGGGCATTGACAGTATTAGCTTAACATTGTAAAAACTTGAGGTACAACTGGGTTTTCAATTTCAGCATTTTTTTTCCCTGTTAGGACTGCAAGCACACTGAATGTGTTTGGACCTTCTTACTAAATTTTTAAAAAATCCATTAAAAAGCTGTATTATGCAACTTCAAAAGAATAGAGAAGTAACACTTACATCACCGGACTGTATGTGGACGTTGAATGCTGTTTTGTGGTTCTTTGACCTTAGAAGATAATGGCTTTTTGTTTGCAGCCTGTAAGTTTTCTTATCACTAAGCATAAACTTTCTTCTAAGCGTGCTTCGGTGTAGCAAGTTCTGAAATAAAATGGCCTTGTACGATGAGTATCTGCAACATGGATGACTTCTGTCCTTGAATTTTTATTTTTGATATTCAGTTAAAATTAAAAGCATTGAAATTTAATTCAGTGATCTTCACTGGTAATGCTTCTAAAAAGTTCAGAGAYTTTTTATTTTTGAGTTTCGTTTTTTTGGTTAGAGGTAAAATTATGACATTGAAGTTGAATAAAAATATAGCTAATACATTCAATACCAAATTATTTGGCTATCTGTCTTTGCAGTACTGAAATAATAATTGGTGCCATAAATTTACATTCAAGAACTGACTGCTTAAAACTGATTTCACCATTTTTACCTTGCTAACTGTGTTACTGAAAGCTTACCCCACATCAGTAACTGCAAGTAAGTGGATGTTTAAGTTTTGACCAATTTATCTGTGAGTTTAAGATGCAATAATATATGGTAAGATGAAAAACTTAAGTATTTGTATGAAGTCACCACAGAAGTATTCTTCCTTCATGGAGTTTCCAGCGAAGTTGATCCTTTTTTGTCTGGGGTCATAACTCCAGTTAAATCAGTCCTGGACATGCTAGTGTTGGCTGTATAATCATGCTTTGTTCTCTTCATAGCTACTAAAATCTGGGTTTTGGCAGGTGTGCTATTAACTTGGAGCTAATAAGACAGCCCTCCCTCTCAAAAATGCAGGGGTAGCTGCTTCATTCATTATTGTGGTTCATTATCAGACAAATTAACCCTTGGTAATGATTATATTTTAGTTCTGGGTATATGAGTAGTTCTTGTGGTTTTTTGATTTTTTTTTTTTTCAATAGGATTAGCTATTGCTGTTATTCCCTGAAAGTCATTGCATTTATTTCCTCATGTATTTATATAAAAAGAAAAAAGTTATTTTTTTTACCTCAGCGCTGAATATATATTGCAGTAATTACTGAATCAAAAGAGCAGTCTTTCACTTCTCTTTTCTCTTCCCCAGAGAAAGGGAGAGGTGTCAAATTTTGTGGTGTCCTAAGTTTTCATTTTAAAACAAGTGTTTTGGCCTTGTTATTAAAAAATAGAGTTCTTAGAAATGCACAATACAGAGGGGCTATTCCTCAGCTATAGAGGAAACTAAGGATGGAAAGCAGCGATCCTTTTACCACCTGCTTTCCACTGCATTGCCATTCTTTCACCCCACAGAATTATATAAAAACTTGATTCCCTCCCCTCCTGCCCAAGTTTTGTAACAGCTTGAGTTGGGCAAAAATTGTTTTAAAGTAATAAGTCTCCTTTAACACTGCTGTGTAAAAGAAACTAGTTTAATTTTAATCTGAAACTGACAACCTGAGTCAGAATTCTTAATGGAATACAACCTATTAAAATTTCTCAAAGAAATGATGTTCAAGGAATTTCTTGTTAACTGATGAGTTACTCGATGAAGCATTTACAATCAGAGTTTGTTTGAATTCTCGGACTAGCTTTTCATAGCAATAGGCATYGTCCAAGGGACAGAGAATTTTTTTTTCTTCAGTTTATTCAACTGGTTCTTTTCAATAGTATATTTAATCAAAAGTGATTTTTTAATGGAAAAAGCAGCAAAGCTGGTTTGTATCTTTACATCTGTGAATAAAATTAGATGTAAAGGTGTTAGATCTATTAAATCTGAAATGTTGCTTGACTTTTCACTTACTGTAGCACACTCTGGCTTCATTTAACAGCTAGCTGCTCTACAAGGCTTTCCCGCCTATCTCCAAACACAGGTTCTACCCCCTCCCACAGATCAGTGGAATCGACTCATCCCTGGCTGCATAGTTAGTAGATCTGAGTTAAATCAGCCAATAGATCCAGCAGAAAACTATTCTAAACTGTTTTCTTTGCAGGATTAATTTCTGTTGAGCTATCTGGCTGGTTCAGTCTCCCAAGACTACCTAGTTGCTAGACTCAGTGGAAAAAAAAAAAATGCAGCTGTGAAGGTGAGTGGCTGTAACTGGAGAGGAGATGAAGATATGTATTTTAGTGACAGACAGCTCTCATGGTTTTGGTTGTGACATCAAAATACACCCTTATACTTCAGTTTGGTTAGTAAGTCATCCTTAAGTGTATAATGTATTTTCATTATATACGTTTATATTGAACTTTTCTAAGGTTTTTTAAGTTTTGAAGTGCTGTTTTTGTGCATTGAATAACATTCTAATTTCCCCTCAGCACATCAAATGCAGCTTGATATAGATCACAACTAAAATATAAATTAGCAAGGAAGTACATAATTGATCAGTGTAATATGTTAGGATCAGGAACAGTATGCCAACTATGTAAATACCTGCATGCATTCAGAAGTTGTGTATTTTCCTGATTAGCTTGAAATATCAAATTACATCAAGTGATGTTCTATTTTCTTCAAGAAGATAACAATGTAAATGCAAACCAAAATTAGCATTTAAATTAAATATTCTTGCTTGTTAAATTAAATCTTAAATAGGTGATTTGACTAATGATAAGTTTGCTTGTGTTAGTTCAATCCTGAAGAAAGGTAACCTCTGTCAGCTTTTGCCCCTGGATGCCGTTTCTGAGATTACAAGGTTTAGTTGCATCTCTTCTGGTGAATTCTGTATATTGCATGGCATATATTGCCTTTGCAAGGGAATGCCAAGGTCTCGAATTTGGGAGAAGGGAGGTAGCTAGTAGGTTTTCTGACAGTTCCACCTGGAGGAAGCTGTACCTCATGCATTATATACTGGCTGTGATTCTCCTTTTGCACTTTGAGTATATTAGCTTCAGTTTGCCTTGAGTTTTGTTTTTAGAAATAGGGAGGAGTTGCTAAAATACACACACACACACACACACACACACACACACACACACACACTTAATAGCATGCACGCACACACACACATATGTGGGTATATATATACATATATGTGTGTACATATGTGCGTGTATATGTATATATATGTATATATATTTGCTTCTACCTAGCAAAAATGACATGTTTTAAAGCACCCTTTTTGTTCTCTAGAGTTTGAAACTAAAAGAATTTTTTAGCCAGAAATGACTGGCTTACCACCAAACTAGTTCTGTTTGGCACTTCTTTCTAATATCCCTGCATTTCCATCACTCTCTTTATTGTGTAGCTCCTTTTAAAAATCAATAGCAAGCAAAGAAGAAAGAGCTTAAAGCTCATTTAAAAACAAAGTAATTGTGGGTGTTTYGAAAAAATGTGGAAGTTCCTCATAGGTGTAGCATACCTGAGTTTTAAAACCAAGTCTCAGTGGTGACTGATTTCCATGTAATTGTAAAATTATGGAAGAATTGCAGTAGTGAGGTAACTTTTCTTAAGTGTAAAATTTAAATAGGAAAACTAATGTTAATATTTCTTTAACCAAAGAGAACTGGAGAGTGTTTAGCATACAAACTGCTTTTGATTTTTCTAATGCAACATCCCAATCCTGCATTTTCTGAATTTATTGTTTAAATGATAATTATTTGAATGGTTAATTATAACTGATTCTTACCACTGTTGCTTTCTCTTTCGGCATAATAGAAAATTCTGGTTTGTTCAGAACTATCTGAACAGCAAATAAAGCACAGATGGCAGGCAGTAAAATAACTCACAGTATCTGCAGCCTGTGCCAATAACTTGTTAAAACTGCTTCTTTCTCTCAAGTTTCCATTTGCCCAAAGTTGCTTTAATAATGGTTATTAAAGAAGTGGAGAGGGAGTGAAAAATGGTGATGCAAGTTATGTTGAAGCTGTTGAAATCGCTCATCCCTCTTCCTCTTCTCTCTTTCTCTCTCTCTCTCTCTCCTTCTCCTTACTTTCAGGCAGTCAGGTGACTCTGTCACTTTGTCGTTCTAGTGCTTTGACTGTTTTCTTGTGCCACATGTCCCGCTATGGGATGTTTTTCTTGTGGGGATGGTATGTGTTTGTCAATTCTTGCTATCAAGGATTTTTCCTGACAAGTCTCACCTTGTTTTAGCCTTCCAGTTGGTAGCACTTTGTTCAGGATTTTTTTAGTACATGTTGGCCTGAGTGAGGTAGGGTTTTAGGTGGTTCCCCCCCCCCCCCCAACTAGAAGTTTTTAAACAAATACGTTTAAAGACTATCTGTTGTGAGTCACTTTTAATTTAGTATGGAAAAATAAGAAATCATTATGTCTGCTGTGAATGGAGACAGGAGATGGAGGAGCACAGTATTCCAATAGTAAAAGGTAGAGAAATGCCTCTTGCATATGTAATCACTGTTTAAAGGATGAATTCCTTTGCTGATAGTGATCTCTGGGTTTAATACAGTGAGATAAATGTAATCTGACAGATATGGATACAGAGATGAGGTTTTAGCCCTTAATAGTTATTATCCTGAAAACCCATAGGAGGAAAGCAATGTGTCTAAGCAGCAGTGCTGTATAGGCCAGTAGTAATGTATCATCTGTGCCTGTATTAAAGATGTCCTAATGAGTTCAAGTGTCCTAGTTAATTTGCAGTTTAAATGCTTAGTGTAGCAGGGTATGGCTTCTATATGCACTGTTGAAAATTTAATTTCTAATTACAATCAGAATCAACTAAAAGCTCCAAGTAGTGGAGATAGGTCTATTGACAAGGTACTGTGTTTCTGAAGTATGATGGCATTAACTGAATAGGCAACATGTTTACTAAGTTATTTTTCTGCCTTTTAGTTCCCAAGAAAAGATACAAGGTTGCCCTGCTGGTTTTGTTACATGTTGATTTAGTGAATTAACAGGAACCAGATTCACTTGCAAACAGACTGAGAGGAAACTGTCTAGGTGGGGGGACAGTAGCAGCATTGTCTGGACCATCTTTACTTGCAAGTAGAGGTATATAATATAACCTTTTAATTGTCTTTCTGATATTCTTTAAGAATGACTTTATCAGTGGTGGTAAATGTAGTGGCATGTAGACATTCTTACCTCTAATCATATTAACTTAAACGTCTTGGATTTGCAAAAAGTATAATACCTGGCTATGTAGTGAACTATAGATAAGGTAGTAAGAAGCAGTTAGTGGCAAATGAGTTTAACTTCAGAGAATAATGATGCTTAACATTTTATTTAGTTTTAGTAGCAACAAAGTAGATGAAGAGAGTATGAAGAGGATAGAAGGGATAGAAAAGTCTTGAGTTTTTTGGGTTTTTTTAATCTGAGCACTGAAAGATAGTTTGCATTCAATACATCTAAACTTTATATAAAAGTGTTCAAACCTTTGACTGTTTCCCTCAATATCTTTTATACACATTGGTTTAGATGACTAGTAACTGGAAGTGCTGGAGTGCATTATGAAATAAAACTTTTTAATTACATGTGGTCTTGGGATTTCAAGAATCTTGTCAAAGGAGAGGTTGTATTAAATGGGGACTATGGGATTGATGCTAATGCTGGAGAAATATAATGGGCTGTGTATTCTTAGTAACAAAAACAGAACTGTAAGGCTACAGGAAATAACCACATGTATTAGAAAAGCAGCACAGAAGATCATAGTGCTAGGTGGAAATTTCCTGGGTATGCTGCTAAATAAAAGCTCTATCCAGGCATCCCTCAGGCTTACTGCATATGCTGTTCTTTAAGGTGCATACATTTTAAGAAGTAAATAGGAGAGAAACTGAGGCAAGAAAGTGAGCTTTTTGTTTAAAGCTATGCTTCAAACAGAAATTCTTGCAATTTCTTTCCAGACTTCAGCCTAGTACTGAAGGTAGCACTGGGAATGTAGTCCTCATCCTGTCTGAATTTAGGAGAGCACGCATGCACCCCAAGACTTTGATTTGTCTGAGTATGCTCTTTCCCATTATTTTTTTTTCCCCACTTACTGCCCTGAAATACTTCCCTACAGGATAACCTTCAGTGCATTCAAAGTAAGGATTGAGTCCCTTCTCTGCATTTCTGTAATAGTTTGGTTCCTTTCCTATTCTTCGCTCTTGTTTTTTACAGGTATCAGTGTCCTGCACTCAACCTTCAGTTCTCTATTTCTTTGAATACAGCAGTTCATAACTCTCACTGCGTTTTTTTGCCAATAAAATTTTAATTCAAACTCACAAGGGAAGGGAATGGAGCAGAGAAAGCAAGTCTTGTCCAAATATCTGTTCTGCTGCTTTATACATCTCTAACTTAAGCTGCTGCAGTTGGTGTCACCTTTTGCTCTCAGTAGCTCAAAGTAAGTGTTATACTCTGTGATTGCCAGAGAGGGGGGAGTTTGAAGACAGAGTGAGGGAAAGGGAGGAAAAAGATAGGCAAGGGAATGACACAGGAAAAGGAGACTGAGAGCAATTGGATGGAATTTTACCAGGGCTTCTGCCTCCTTGCCTAGGCCATGTTCTGTGCCCTCCCCGCCAGAGAGCCGCTGTTGTGTGCAAACAGCAGTGGTTCCATAGATGTTGCCCATTTTGTTTTAATTACAGAGGAAAACAGAATTGGAAAGTACCTTCTGGCTCAGCAGATCCGATTCCATTACAGTCTTGGGTAACTGTGTGATAGATTTGATTTTAAAATGTGTACGGAACATCTTATCTGCAGAGTGTTACACCATAAAATACTGGCAGTATGCTACAAGATTTGTAGTAAAAGACTCCAGCTGTAACTATAATAATGTAGAAAAAGAGCAGGAAAGATCAATGCTATTGCTAGTTTTGACAGGACTATATGTTGGCTTTTATGTCATCTTTTGAGGAGTAAACTGTGCTGTACACCGCAGAGGAGAGCCAAAAGTGGGCTGGAGAAAAGGGGCAGTGTCTTGCAGTGGGACATGAATCTTATGCATGCACACACATCCATAGCTCCAGATCTAGACATGAGTTTAATTGTGAGCATGTGAGTAAGACAGATCAGCCAGGGCTCTGCTATTATTGGTGAGAGCACAAGTGCTTTACACCTACATCTTGTTTCTAGATGAGGCTAACTTCTGTTCTCATAACTGTTCTCAATCTTTGTTTAGCCTAACAAACAAGCCAAGCTTTTCTTATCTATCTAAATAACATCRACATTACAGCTTCCTAATTATTCTACTTCCATTTTCTGCACCTGCTCCAATTTAAGTTCCTGTTCTTGAACATATATGCACAGTTCTAGTTATCTAGTATTTCATTTGAGGTCTTATGCCTTTTACGATAATAATACTTCCCTATTTCTACTAAACTTGCCTTTTTAATGCATTTTAGATTTACATGATCTACTTTTGCAACTGTGAAGCTGCTGTTTCAGTTCTCCTTCTGTTAGCCAGTGTATCCAGACCTTTCTTCTTCCTTCACCTCCACTTCATAGCAGTAGAATTTACTGTCAATCCCTTCCAACCTTGTACATTTTCTAGCATGATGATCTGGTGGCCTTCAGAGTGGGCAGTATCTTCTGACTCTGCCGTTTAGTTCTTGAAATACGCCTTGTGTTTCTTCTCTGAATGCTGATGCGCCTGTGGAACAAACCTGCTTCCTAATGGAGAGCACTAATCATCCCTTTTTATGCCGGTAACTAATTTCTTGAGATCTTCCTTTATAYATCTTTATTGCACCTGTATAATGAGACTTTCTAAAAGGCACTCACATCTGCTCAGGTCTGGTGCCTTATTCCTTTTTAAGAAATCGTCTATCAGGGAAAAAATGGGATTAGTGTGACATAACCAATTTGTAAAGTAACTCTGCTGTAATTTATCCTGCCTTCCATATGACTTAATGTCTTTAATTATTGTATTCTTCAAAGTCTATTCAAGATGGTATTTAAGTCAGATTAACATGTCTACAGTCACATGAATATAGATAGTTATAATTATTATAATAAAAAATAGAAAATGTGTTTACTCCTCTTTTATCACAGAATGCCMTGACTTTACCGATTATTTGAAGTGGTTGATAGTAGATTTACATTTTTTACATTATTAGCCCTCTCCCCAAAGCGAGGTTGACTTCCTGAGGTCCATTCCAACCTAAATTATTTTATGATTCTATGAGCTACTTCCTTCAGTGTTCCAGGATGAATAACACCTGGATTTCCAGGTTCTTTTTAGTCACATTAGGCATCTTAAGAGTGTAAGGTCTGTTTATCTATATGGTTAAATAGCAATATCTTCATTAGGGATGTTGTTAGACTCCTCATGTATGCTTGCTGCGCTTTTAAATATTTATTTAATTTTTAGGACATGCACAATATCATAGCTTCCAATTTCAATACCACTTTACCACATAGTTATTGTATTTTTTCTATTTTTTTTCTCTATGACTTAAGGATTTTTTGTTTTTATGTACAAGCTGTTGGTTTATATTTTATGGAATTATTCAGAATAAGATGCAATTCTCTTTGTTTCTCAACTGTAAATGGTGGCGAGCATGTGGTATCTCTTATGTTCATGCAGTCCCTGTATCCCTAACATCTTTGACTCTATGATATTGATAAACTTATCTGTGCCCTGATCTTATTGCAGGAGGGTAGAGTCACACTGGGAGGCATTTTAAATCAGAATTGAGCTGAAAATGTTGTAACCAGTAAGAAACATGTGCAACCTTAAATTATTTAGTCAAATGTTTCTGGCTGTAGCACACACAATTTTTGAACAACCATCCAAGACACAGGTTTTTTTGTATTAGTTGGACTGTGGCAAAGTAGCTTTATCACATCTGACTTACTTTGTAGTCTCATTCTCTGTTAGATTTTGAATCATTCAGAAATATCTCTGGTTTTGCTTATGTAAAAATAAATAAGATGTACATATAATTTTCCTGTACTTCTGCCTTCCTAATTTAATTCCTTTTTCTTGTTAGGTTTGAATTTATTTTCAAATGTTCTTTGTATTTCTCCTTCAATATTTTAGCCTGTTTTTGCCAGCAGGAGAGCATAATGTAAATATGAACTTTGTGAAAATATAAAGTCTGAAAAAGTTTAAAGTAAACCAGAAAGTGCTAAACTGGCTCTTACCCAACTTAATATTGGTGGTGTATTGGATTCTGAAAAGGCAGTTTAAAGGATTTTAAAAAGAAGTCACTGCAAGCTGAGTGACAAGGCTAAGCACAGTGCTGTAAAATTGTCATTACGTAAGTTAAGAAGAGCTGAGAAGTTGCAGGAGTCACAGAAGGATGATACAGTGAAGGTTGCTATGTTACTGCAAGGGAAGCACTTACAAAGCACTTACTAAGCACTACTCAGCTATGCTGAGCATTTTTACTTCCCAGCTGCTAAGTAATCTGTGCATACTATCGCTGTTTTCCTGACTACCAACCGGAAACGGAAACTTGAATTACTAAGAAACATTGTCCCCTTGTAGGATGAAACTTGGCCATGTGCCAGTTATTACCTTTTGCAAGACTGACTGTTTTTGGTTTCGGTCACATTGACTGACAAGGAATGTCAGGAATTCTGCTGAACATGTTTGAAAGGGAAAAGAAAACAATAGGTCTTTCATTCAAATCTAAAAGAATAAAAACTCTTGCATGAATTTCACTTGTTCTGTTAGTGCTGACTGCGGAGCTCTTAGATTGTCTATACCATTTTGGCCCTCATTTCTGTTCTACTGTGTTAAGAAGGTTGTTGAAGAAGGCATCTGTGTTCTGTTATTTTGTCTGGATTTAATATTACTTTTGAAATACTTGTAAGAGTGTAATTAATCTGTACCACTAAAAATGACTTCTTGCAATTGCAACTGCAAGGTTATCAGTTTCTATTCTCTGTTAGGCAAAGTATTTCTTCATCCACTTTTTTTCTTAGTGGGTTCCCTTATCCTGTGCTTTGCAGTACATATAGTTGGAAAAGATATACAGCACCAGTGACTCTTCTTATTTGTAATTTAACCTTTGATCTCTGTCACCAGAGATCTTTTTAATAGAAAGTTAAAACTAACAGTTACTACCATTGACAGTGACAATAAAAACAGAATATGGGATTAAAAYTTGTGTTAATAAGGTCACACTATGATTCTTTGTTCCTGTTATCTTTCTCCTTGTGAGCTCTAAGACATGATTAGCCAGTTCTCCTCTCTTCTTTTTAAAGCCATTTTGTGAAGCTGTGTTACAACATTGCCAATAGYGTGTTAAGATCAAGTCAGACAGAAGTGAATGCACATTGTCTAATGCTGCATCAAAACTGATGATTTGCTCTTTAACAACCATGAAGTTACAGTGGATATTAACCTAACATGGAATAGATCAAAGTTCAGCGTCCCCTTGCTGACTGTAAACTCCTAGGGCAAGCTTACTTCCCTGATAGTCTCCCARCTGCTAGTGATTTGTGGCTCGGGATTTCTTGAACCTAAATCCACCTTTTGATGTACATGCTCTTGATGGAGTTGTCCTCTGTGAATTTGTGTAGGTGCTTTTTAAATCTATGTAAAATAATAGTATTATCTTCTGCCAAAAAATTCCGAAGTTTAAGTATGTATGTGTTGTGTGAATGGCTGGCACGTGCGTCTTTGACTCTGGGCTAATTTGGTTGAATGTTGCCCATTTCTTGCGTTGACTAATTGCGAACAATTATTCCCTATAACTTCATGCCATGAATGATTTCATAGATCCTTTTCTCGGCTGTTTCTTTTCCTGGGTGAAAAGTCCTAGGCTATTTAACCATTTATTGTAGCTAAGGACATGCTGCTTTAAGCGTTCTAGTCGTGTCCTTCTCTATGCCTCTTTCAGGTTTTATTATGTCCTTTTTGAGATGGGAAGGGACCTGAATTGTGTGCCATATTAAAGATAGATATATACAGTGACATGGTGTTTCCTGTTTTATTTTCTAGGTCTTTTATAAAAGTTCTTAACATTAGGGGCTTTTTTTGCTGCTTCTCTTAATTTTTTTATTACTCTAAAATCTCCTTCCAAGGTGAATAGCTATTTTGCAACCTGTCATCGTCTGTGGGGTGTTAGAATTCTGAGGGTTTTTTTTAATCTTATATGCTTTACATCTGTTTACACTGGATTTGTTGTACTAGTTCAATGTCTATGTACACAGTTGCAGAAAGAACTCATAACACTGTACATATTTTTCACTTTTATTACTCAGAATAGCTTAGAATCATGAGTAAACTTTCTCATATTTATAAAAATTTTAATAATATTTTCACAACTATTTAAAGTATACAACTATTTGCAAGGTACAAATTGTATGTGAAAATAACAGAACTAGACATTTTGATTTGATTCCCATTGCCATAATTTACAAACTCTTTTGCAGTTTTGTTGCTAGAGAAGATGGAACATGACGACATTTGCAATAAAACTTTGAAGATTACAGACTTTGGTCTGGCTAGAGAATGGCACAGAACAACCAAAATGAGTGCAGCAGGAACTTATGCGTGGATGGCTCCAGAAGTTATCAAGTCCTCCCTGTTTTCTAAAGGAAGTGATATCTGGAGGTAAGAAGTTTGTCTACTGAAAATCATGTTCAGTAGAATCATGTTGAGGTTTTTGAATGAATTTTTATTTGAAATACTTTGATCTTTTCCTAGAATGTTTCCTTAGCTTATGGCGATTTCAGCAGTTCCAAGGAACATACTAATTTCTCAGCATCTACTTCATTTGATTTATCTTTAGTTATTCATGACTTATAATTTGGGGGAAGGAGAGGGAAGATAGCAGAGAAACATATTTTGAAAAGAAAGCAAGATCTGATTAAGAGAAGCCTTTAAAATATCTATTGGTTAAGATACCTAAGTATTTTACCTGGACGCTTAATATAAAAGGCTATGTGCTCTTGATACATAATGTATGACCTATCTTGTAATGATATGTTTGCTTTATATTAGGTCTCTGCAAAGTCTCATTGTGTATAAAGAATTAGGACCAGCCAGTTATTACCTTGCATGTCTGGTAAACAAAAATAAGTTGCAAGCCAGAATTTTGCCATATGTTAACTTAAATTAGTGTTGTTTTTTAGGAATCTAGAAGGTGATCATGTATAAAAGGGAACAGCAGATCCAAACTTTTATATCTGGAGATTGTGCTTCCAGTAGCTGGAATGAGAAGAAATTGTGTTCAGCACATAATTGTTTTAACTTGCTCTCTAATTTGGAAGGTGGGGAACTCCCTATGTTAAGTTTGTGAACTTCTCATTAAAGACATTCTGGTACATCGTATAAATAATATGACTCTTAATACTGATGCTATTTTTGAGTGGTGCAGTGTAGCATACATGTATTGTACAAAAGTAATTTAGACTTTATTTTCAATTTAATTCTGTTTTCTGAATGGGGGAAAGCAGTGATTGCACAACAGGTTTTAAAAGCTGTTGTGCCTCACCCTGAAAAGTCTACATTTTCTTACTTTTCAAAATGTTTCCTCTCTGGAGGATCCAAAGTAGCTATTCAGGGATGGAGGGGAGGACTGCAATCTGTTTTCTTATGCATGTTCTGTGTGGTACAGTTCTTAAGTAGGGTCCTATTTTGTTTAGATGCCTGCTATTCTACAGCATGTAGTAATACTTTTGATATTCTCAGGATGATTCTATTCCTGTAGTACTGTTTTGTGACACTCCTTTTATGTGTCTTATGCCTTGAACTGATTTCTCAGCATGTTGTTTATATCAGTTTGAGTTGATGACCAGCTCAGAAAAGTCATTGGTTTCTTTCCTTTTTTCAACTCTTTCTCTGTTTTTTTCTTTCTTTCCTTTTCTTTTTTTTCTTTTGTGGGGTGGAGGTTGGGTGTAGGCGCTTCCCTAATCAGCTGTATTCCATGCTTAATTACAGGTCCTGTCCAGTCTTGTTGCTGTGATTTTAGGTATCTGAGGGGGTATGCTTTGGTGCAATTGTTTTATATTCTACTGCAACATTAGTTTACATTTTTGGAAACTACAGTATTTCTCTTCTTCGCCTTCTCTCCTGCACGCCTCTCTTGTAAAAATGTAAGTATTTAGTTCAATGATGGAGCTCTAACAGGAGAGGTTTTTAAGTAGAAAGGCTGTGTTGTACAGTATAGTTTAGCCCTTCTTGGCTTCTAAAGATTTTCTGCTTACTGCACCTTGATCTATTCTGTTGCTTATCTTTACTCTTTCTTTAAGAGAAAAGCAAAAAAAGATTGTGAATCTAGTAATACCCTGAATATGGAACTGCTTTTTATTTCAAAAAAATTCAGGTTGCAAAATTGAATAAGGGCTCCCATAGATCAAGAATATGATATAATTGAGGAAAGATCTAAGCTGAAGCTAAACATACCGAGTACTGAGTCTTCAAAAGATGACCTCTCATTGGAAAACAAAAAAAATTACTAGCAGTTGAGGCTGCTCAAGTTTGATCACACTCACATCTAGTGTTCCAGAACCAGCCAGTGCTGGGGAATCTCGTGGGAGTACTTTAGTACAGAGCCTTGCAGGCTGCATTTTCTCAGGTGCCGTCCTAGGTAGCAGTACTGGTGCTCCCCAGGCCGTGCATGTGTACTGTCTTGCTTCCCAGGCAAGAATTGTAGGTATCCTGTTGTTCTTCTTTGGAACATACCTCCAGATTCCCAAACTAGAATTCCAGTCTTTCACCCCTACCCTGCCATCATTCATCACATGCTTTCTAGTGGTATGTCAGTCTTGCTTTGGTGTATAAAGCCAGAAAGTGCAAATATGTCCACAGATTTGCAAGTGATGATGGTGTGTTTCAGTAGTGGCACTTAAGTAATCCCTACCTCTGTTGTACAAGCTCTTGACAAAGCCAGGAAGCACTTAATGTATAGCAGAATTAGCAGCTGCTTTTGCCTGGCACATTTTTATCATTTTGAAGTGATTCATGTAGCAATGCTTGGGAACCTCTGATTTAGAGGATGGATTGTTGAATGATATAAATTTGGAGAGCCTAAATTACCTTCAGTTTGATCAGCTTTTAAAATGTGTAAAAGCCGCAGGCTATTACTGGAATGAGAAATAGCAAGGCTTAAATTACGTTTGATGACAGGAGAATAAATTTCAATAATGAAAATATTCACTGGAAGTGTATTAGTTTGTGGTTTAAAAAATGTATAATTCAAGTGATAATGCCTGTATTTTTGGTCTTTTTCTGAAGATGGAAAAAGAGATAGCTCTTGCTCATTTTAAAAAGCTATTTCTTAGAAGCTCTGTCACAGTATAATGTGATGACTGTATGTGGGCTGGTGGAATTTAATGCACAAAGCAGCTACTTCCATAGCTGTGAGAGTTAATAAGTAGTTATTATCCTAGATAATGATAGACTAGCACTTCCCAAAAACTCAAACAGGGTAGGACTAGAATGTTTGTAGGGTTTTTTCCCCCCAGTTCTGGCTCTTGGTACTTGATATTAAGACCTTGTTTTCATTAAAAGAGGTGCTTTTAGGCTGTTACTGTGTTGGTCTGTTTAAAATTTTACAACCACCTTTTGGCACTGTTGAATACTACTTAGCATTAAAAGTTTGAATTCTAAATATAATTAAACCTAGTAGAATGACAACACTTTTTATGAAAGATGGTTTCTTTTTAGTTAGATTTTTGTTGTTCTGCTTGACTTTAGAAGTCATGCTAAAATATGTATAAAATAGTCTGAACAAGGAGATTCCTTGAATTAAGAATAGTATGCTTGCTGACAGAGCATAAGGCTTGTACTTTCTCTAAACACACAAGTAAGAGGAACTACATGTTCAATAGAATTCCTGAATCATATATAAAATGTGTATGTACTGCCAAAACTGTTGAATCCAATATTGCCAGAAGTACCAATATTTTAAGATAATATTGGRATTTATACTTTTCTCCTCTCCTTTGAGCATGCAAGCAGGTGCATATATTAGCCTGGAAAACTTTTGGAAACCACTTTATTAAGAAGCCCAAGACTTTTCTTGTATTCGTAAATGATATGTTTAGGAGTACAACGTATTTCTCAGCTTTTGATCAACTATTAACACTGTAAATTCTGTAGTTTTCTAAGGTTTTATGACAGGTAAAGTTTCTTAGATAAACAGTACTTAGATAAATAGAACACCAATGTTTAAATGAAAATGCTTGCTATATAGTTATTGCTCACATAAAATTATCTGTTCTGTCAGTGCTTGTGCTGTGTACTGTACTGTTTTATTATTAATTAAGGTGCTGTTGTAAGGTCTTGTACAATGCTGCAAAAGGCAAGTGATGGAAAAACTTCACTAGTGTGTTCACATCTGTAACTGGGGTTGTATTTACTAGTGATAATGTTGGATAGGAGGAGGTGCATAACCCTTACCTCACTAGGGCTGTGCGCTTTCCTCCTCATGTAGTAGGAGATCTTGATCCAGTTCTGTGCAGCCTACAGGCAACTTCTTTACACAGCTGGAGAGGAAGGGCAAAAGCAATACTTTGTATTCTGTTTTTCTCCTTTTGCCTGCTCACTTCACTATTTGAAAACAACAATAGGTGCCCTTTTTTTCCTTGCTCTACACAGAGTGGTTCCCTGCTGGAAAAGTAAAATTACAAGTAATAAAGTTAGCCTTACAAGTAAACCAAGTAAATGTTAGGCTTACATTCCAAAAGGGCTAATTCCTGCTTTCACAAAAATGGCTGTGAAAGTTATTAATTTCAGTAGTATTGGAATAGGAACCCCAAAGCTGAGCAACAGCAACTGGTACGCTGTCTCAGCACTTGAAGGTTGTTTGAACAAGCAGTGCCTATACAAACCCTAAGAAGTGAAAGTAACACCCAGCTTTTCCTCTAGATTGGAGAGCATAGCAGAAATACTTATAATTAATGTTGCTGCAATAGAACTTGCTATGATTTCTGTATCTGATGCTCAGAAAAGATCTTTTTGCACCATCACCTTTCACTGGAGATGTTTTATTTTTTTTAGTATGGTGAAATTAGTTTTGTATAT
Source organism: Apteryx rowi (assembly GCF_003343035.1). Classification (NCBI taxonomy): domain Eukaryota; kingdom Metazoa; phylum Chordata; class Aves; order Apterygiformes; family Apterygidae; genus Apteryx; species Apteryx rowi. Next base: position 240,938 of record NW_020448230.1, read on the forward strand.
TTAAGCATTTCTCAATCCTGTAGCATCTACTGTGAGAAGTGAAAAGTTAACAGGCCATTTTATATCAYACAAGGGACTTAGAAATGCAAACATCCAAACAATGCCATTTTTTARTCAAAAAAAAATTAGTGTATAGGTCTAGGAGGACTGTTGTGAAATGTTTGATGAGGAGTATTGCCTGAATGCTCTGCTGTGAGTTTTGGGGGTTTTGTTGTTGTGGTTTTTTTGTTTGTTTGTTTTTTTGGTGGTGGGGAGAGGGTTGCTTGTTTTCTTATGGTTCAGACTTGTAATTAAAAGTGAGATTTACATGATATTAGCATTTATATAAAAATGACTCTACGTAACATTTTGAATAGGAGTCCTCTAGATTTTTCTCCAGTTATGAAATGACAGTGAACAGGGTGGGGTGCAAGCCAGTCGTCTTAGAGTCATGTCCAATTTGGCTGATCACTATTAGAGGCAAGATGCAGGATGACTGAAGAGGAATAAATTCTTAAAGGCTTTCACCTTTGACATGGGAAATCCTCATGGATTCCAGGACATGGCTGGACAGATACTTGTTTGTTCTTGAGTAAAGCGTGTCAGTATTCACAAAATAACTGTTTAATAATTGCCTTTTGTAGTTATGGAGTGTTGCTGTGGGAACTGCTTACAGGAGAAGTTCCTTACCGTGGCATTGATGGACTTGCTGTGGCTTATGGAGTTGCTGTCAATAAGCTTACTTTGCCCATTCCATCCACCTGTCCTGAACCATTTGCAAAACTAATGAAAGGTATCTATGTTGTTCCTTCCTATCTATTTAAATAATTAGATTTTGGGGGTATGTGTCCTTTCCAAAACACAAAAGTGTTTTGTTTTTCTTTTCACAGCCGTCCAGTGTTACAGACATCTGAACGTGTTTCAGAGCAAGTAATATAGTATTGCAGTATAGTACTTCTTCAGTGGTGACTGAGGACATTTTTTCAGTTTATTGCTCTCGCTTTACAGATTTCCTTTTACACTCAAATTGCATTAATTTTCATAAAATAGATAATATGCTACAGAGCAATACAAAATCAAGACTAGAATCCCAAGGGGAAGAACCACAAATGCCATTTTTTCTCATTTTTTCTTCCTGAGTGCCAGAAATCTTTCTGAAATTCTCTAGAGAGAAATAACATTGCTAATGTCTATTTCCTTGGGTGCAATTTCTTTACCTTTTGGTTACATAAGAACCCCTTCTATGTAGTACTGTTAGTTTTACTATTTCAGATTCTAAAGATAGAGATGAAAAAAATGTAGCTATTCGTATAAAACGAGTCCATTGAATACAGGTAGGTAAATGTCACTTTTTTAAAATGGGAACAGATCTAGGGAAGCATTGTGGATAATGGGAATGCACTAGAACTTGAAATACAGTAGCAAGTAACTTGAAATTCATGTATTTCTTCAAAAAGTTCTATGTATTGTTAAAAACTGATGGGATTTTGATAAATTCTAGAATGCTGGGAGCAGGATCCTCATATCCGACCATCGTTTGCCTTAATTCTTGAACAGCTTACTGCCATTGAGGGGGCAGTTATGACTGAAATGCCTCAAGAATCTTTCCATTCCATGCAAGATGACTGGAAATTGGAAATTCAGCAGATATTCAATGAATTGAGGACCAAAGAAAAAGTAAGTTGATTTTTCCATTTGCAAGGCAGCGAAGGAAGGATATGTGTATATATGAATTTATGTGATGTAGCAGTTTTGAACTTTTGAATTGTAACTTGTCAAAATAATACTAGAAACCTGATTTAGTTGCTGAGGTACACTTGAGGTAATAACCTACATGAAGGGGGGGGATTTACTCCTAAGTTAAATATCAAACAGATTGTTAATTTAGTTGCCTGCTTTTGTTGGTAGATGTACTGTTCTTAAACTCATTAAAGTGTTTCTGGCCAGTATTTTAAGATACAACTGTGATTGTCTTGCAACAAGCTTACTTTAGAAACAGGGACTGCTATAACTGGTGTTCTCAAATTTCAGACAATGTTGCTTTTCCCCTTTCCTCCTTAACTAAAGCAAATAAATAAATAGTTCTGAATGCCAAAACTATAGTTAGGGTATTTCAGTTGGGGCTGAAATGCTGAGTTTGACAGGAAGCATGAAATTATGGTAGTAACAGAGGACTATCATGGCTCATTCAAGGAGTTCAGACAACTGAAAGCATATAATATTGATCTCTTTTTAATGAGGTAGTTTTGGAAATCTTGCTGGATATTAATAAGATCAATTATGTCAAACTTAGGCTCATGAATCAGTAAATCCAGTTTCTCTTGTTTGTTATTCAGGTTCCTATCACTGATCTTTCCATATTCTTATGTGATTTATTTGTGTTAAACGAGCACTCACTGTGAATTCTTTTTCTCTCATTTAGTTATTTTAGCATGTTTTAAATCACCCCTAGGTTTATATTTTCCTTTAGACAGCTTCTCTAAGTTGCTGGTTGGAATAAGCCAGGCGTTCTTGTGTATCCCTGTTAGAAATACTTTTAACAGAAGGCAGTTCCCTTTGCAGTTTGTTTTGGATTTTTTTTTTTTTTTTTGCAATATAGTTATTGCCCAGTATATCATGTTTTCTGATATTTGTTGTTACTTTTCATAAAGTGGTAATAGATCAGAAGAGAATTAAGTTGCAGAGACTCATAGAGAAATCTTAATTAAAGATTTAGTCACTCTAAACATTTCTGACACAAAAAATTTTTGACAAATTTTTGACACGTTCTTGTTTTTTGAAACAAAAACCAAAAGCACGTCTCAGGTCATTGTCAGTAGCCTCAGCCCCTCACCTGTTCTCAGCAAACTTCGCCAATGCCAATTTGTGGACTACTGGCTGGTGATGGGGGTGAGACATTATGGATCTACTGTAATATCAATATATGTGGTATCAGAATTTATTTATCACCACTAAGATTGTAGTATCCTCAATAATAATCTTTCACACTTACCTATCTGCCTTTTCTCCCATCCTGTTGTTTCCCCTCTTCCATTTCAGTTTCCAGAACTGGGCAAGTTTTGTCTGTATGGTGTCCCCTGCCTGCAATGGGCATATGAATTGCTAGAGCTGAGCTGTGTAGCTGTCAGCTCTCTTCCTTTCCAGATGGGTGATCGTCCCTCTGCAAGGTGTACAGGGTTTCCATTTTACTTGCTGTGGGGTCTGCAGCCACTGTGTTCACTTGCTGGAACTTGCCAGAGGGCCTAGCTCTCTTCTCTCCCCCTCCAACAACTGCTCAAACACCCCTTTTCTCCTGTTTGCTTTGGGAGCAATTGTAACAAGAACAGGCATAGCCATTCAGGTGTGTGTTTGTTTTTTGGAGGCATCAGTCCAGACTAAGGAGATTTCCTAGCAAAGAAAATCTCACTGACTAAATCAATGTGAGAAGAAGATAAGTTGGTGCAAAGCTTTATGAGAAATTTCTTTTTTTTTCCTTTTTTTTGGTGTAAAAGTGAATTATACTTAATTAGAGGGGGGAAAAATATAAAATGAAACCTATTTCTCATATGCCAAAGTAAATGCATCTCCAAAGGCATCTGCCCTAATTAGGTAAACTTGTTGAAGAATGAAAACATGTAACTTTGACTTAGAAAAGGCTTTCATGTGTTCATGCTTATTTAATTTGGCATATTACCAATTTTACTGAGAGGTACTAAAGAGAAAGTTGTGTCTGTGAAGTATTTATATAATTAAAAAAAATAATAAAAAACCCTGCATAGAGTCTCATGCCCTCTGAAAGAGGCACTTCTGTAGCTGGAGGAATTTCCTCAAGGGCTTGCTGTAAATGAGTGATGGTGACACCCACTCCAAGGAAAGATCACAATCTTCTTTGATGAACGTTGTTGAGCAACTTAAATATAGAATTCTTTCCTACCTTCCTTATAATGAGTGTTTTAATTGTAGAGTGGTGTAGAAGCATTGCATAACTAATTGCAGTAAGTCTTTTTTTAATTAGTTTATTTGGAAAAGAGTAAATACCAAGACCGTCAATGAGGAAACATTATTACTTCATCTATACTGTCTTCCTTTTCAATACAGGTCCCCAGTTTTTACCTAGTTACTGAGCCTTAGGTAGCCTGGATTTGAGGACAATAAGAGATGGATAATTAATAGTGTCTCCTAATACTTCGTAGTAATAAACATCTTCTCTCTTTAAACTCTAAAGTATTCTTATTCTAAATTTGAATTCACGTGGCTTYTGCTTCCAGCACTTGTTTTAGTTTTGTCATTTTTGACTGGACAGGAACAGGAGGAGAGAAGTGAGGATTTGCAGTATTCCCTTCTAAATGAAGTGATTAAATATCTTATTAAAAAAAAAAAAAGTAACCCCCTCTGCTTCACCTTATTTGCTCGTATGAAGACAGCTTCCTTTGAATTACCAAGAGGCAGAATTGCCTATTGCCAAAGTGTGTATGTTAAGTAGACTGGATTAAAAAAAAAAGTTATAAAAGAAAATCCATTGGAAGAAGCTCACTTTAAATTAATAAACCATATGAAATGTGTCAATCATTTAAATTAAATTTGGAAACAGTGATAAGCAGTGTATATATTTTTCACTAAATCTGTAAAGAAAAAGCAAGTTTCTAAGGAACAGATAATTGTCATTGTCTGAACACCAAGAACCAGAGTTTGGTTCAGTGCTAACCTGTCTTTTGACATCTGCAGTCATTTTGGCAAGAACAGAGAGAGTTTTTTCCCTTGTTCCAAAATATCCAGCTAGTATAGCTTATTAACTTATTCATGACCAAGTGGGAATCAAAAGAGCAGAACATTTGTTTTATGCTTTCAATTTGTGAATAAAAGCTCAGTAGGAGATAAGGAATTCTGCTGGTTTATGACCTTGATGGATACTGATGAGAAGTAGTCAKTCTGCTATAAAAAATGGCAACTATAACAGTGAGGGAACAAATGAGGTTTTAAATAGGGGGAAGGGATTCTTTTATATCCTGAACTCTTAAAGTAGCTTAATTTTAAAAGTTATTTTTATACTTCTAATTGAATTTCAGTTTCTATCCAGGTAAAGTTTACACAATTGTACACAAAAAATGAAAAATTATCTAGTGAGAGAAGCATACAGTATCAGTCATATTCTAGCTCCTCCTTTTCCTGTTTCCTCTTGTATTTACAGTACTGACTACAATGCTTCTGAATAAGTCTGTTTTGTGTATTAATATGCCCCATAGTATGATGGCATGTCTATTTAAATTTGAGATATATTTTAACACATTTTGAAAGTTGAGGATGTAGATCATTCTAAGATGGTAGCTTTACAGCTGTTTACCCTTGGGTTTTATGTCCTTACACTGAAAAATGAAGTAGCTTCTTCACTAAAGTTTCTCCTTCTCCAAAATAAAAAAAAGCAAAAAAAATAAACTGTTCTAGGAATTGGTTGTTGGAAAGTCCGTTTGGTGTAATTCAGTGGTTAGTAGCTGGTTGATGTTATAGAGATACCTGCTAGACTTTAATTAAGAAACAGCTGTATTCTGTCTTATGACTTGCTTTTTCCTATTACACTAATCCTCATTAATTATAGTACTGATTGTTATTCTAGATAGAGAAGTGCTACCTAATACATGCCTGAAAATGGGAAAGGTTAGGAGATTAAAGATAAAAGCATTCACTCATGTATTGGTGAGGATGCTGGTTTCTGTGTTAGTCCATAGGAGCTATCTAACAGCAGCCTTCACGCTATATAAACAGGGAGAGAGTCTCTGAAGTGAAGGACTTCCTGCCTAACAGAAAATGTGCCCTAAGCTGATAATCTGTGATTGCATGTCTCCATTGCCAGTGCTTACCTACTGACTAAAGTTAAATGGCTAGAAGGAAATCTGTATAATGTTTGTGTACAGAATAGAGAAGCTCTTTGGCTTACGCGGAATGGAGGACTGTCAGAATGTCGTATGTGCATGTTAAATGTATATAGTGCATCATCAAAATAGATAAGAAATACAACTTACTGTACACTTATCCCGTAATACAACTCTTCCCATTATTATTTAGTTTCATTTGTGTAAATCTTATTTTCAGGAGCTGCGATCACGAGAAGAGGAGTTGACAAGAGCAGCTCTTCAGCAAAAATCTCAAGAAGAATTACTTAAGCGCCGTGAGCAACAGTTAGCAGAACGCGAGATCGATGTACTGGAGCGTGAACTGAATATCATGATATTCCAGTTAAATCAAGAGAAACCCAATGTAAAGAAGAGGAAGGGCAAATTTAAAAGAAGCCGTTTAAAACTTAAAGATGGACATAGAATAAGTTTGCCTTCAGGTTTGAGGGTTTTCTTTAAATTCACAATATATGTTATTAATTAAATGTGCAGACTTAAATTCCGTGGTTAAAATGTTCAGTATTGCCTACTATTTTAAGTCATTGCTAGGGTCTTCTAACCTAATAATGCAATGGATATGGTAAGAGTTATATAGCTGCATTTTTTTTTTTCCTTCACATATCATATTTTGTGGAGTAGTCTTCATTTAAATTGGAAGAATCTTCCACCTGACTCAGAAATCCATTTTACCTGAAGGGAAGGGTTACTMGACTGGGAATCAAGAGATTTGAGACTGGTGTGAAGTTCTGATGTCTGCTATCTCTATTTTTGTGCAGATAGAGAAGTACCTTTTTATCACTGCCCGGAATTTTCTAACATGATTAAATATTAATGCTGTTTGCCCTAAACTTGCAAATATCTAATGAAAAACAACACTTTACAATGACTAGAAGTTTAGGCGTAGTGGGTCCAAATCTCGTGTTCTTTGCAGTTACAAATACAATGCAGGGGTTACGATCTTTGCCTTACTTCTTGGAAGAAAACACTAATAGCAACAGAAGATGTCATTTCAGACTACAAATGTGATATAATTTGAATGTTATAGCATTTAATTCCACCCAGGGACACATTAAAATCCTGCCTTTGCAAAGCAGGTTTGTGTCTGTAGAAGATTAGTTTGTTTTAGTGTTAGTGGCAGTTTTAGTGGAACTTTATTAATGCTGTCACTAGATGGCACTGTGGAAACTCAAGGGTTATGCAAATAATTGGAAAGCCTTCACAAGGGTACTAGCATCCTGTGGTTGATGGATTTCCTTTCAGTGGTTTCCACGTGAAGTCTCAGCTTATTACTAATGCAGTAAGACCTTAATGCCGCACTAACAAAATTCCAACCAATCATAGCTATCTGAGCATTTGAAAGGGGCAAAGAATGTGGTAATATTTAGCGTACTGTTTCAGCGCTAGCAAAATAAGTTTATTTTTCCTTACTTAAAAAAAAAAAAATTACAGAAACAGTCACACTGCAGCCTCACAAATAAAACATGTTAGCCTCTTCAAAACTTATCTGCAGATATTAGTCTATATTGGATCACAAGCTTTAAATTAAATGTTTGATCTTTTGTTTCCTGGATCTGCCAATGTTTAGCTTGGAAAAGTGATAAAATCAATAATTTTATCTAGAATACCACTTAGCTCTGTTTTCGAGAACTATCCAGATGAACTCGTCCTTCTGACAGGTCTGTTTTAAGAATAACATACAATCTAATTGCACAGTTGATAGGGGTTAGAGAGGCATATATGTAATGCTGTAGTTCAGCATCTTGTTTTTCTGACACTTTGATAGATTTTACTTCTTTGTCAGTGCTATTTTTTACATTGTATATGAAATACATATAAAAAAGGCAAAACCAATTGCCCTGAAGACTGCTATTCCCTGACTATTTAGTGCAAAGTGTAGTGCATCTAACATCAATATAAGCACAGTCAGATCTAAACCTTTGCCTAAAGATCATTTGAAATGATCTGAAATTAAATTTTGAAATGCTGGTTGAATATTGGTTGATTTGAGATGATATATTACTGTATCTGTTTAGCCTTTCCTTCCSCCTGTGACAACCAACAGGACTGAATATTGGCATGCAATGTGGACATGCCTCAGTTTGGCTCCAGTTGGACAACCTAGCTGCTTTTCTTGGTGTCACTGTAAACCTATCATATAGTGTCCATGGAGCTGTGAAATCATACCAGTTTGACTTACAATCTAAACTGATTATTACATTAATGATCAACATGCGTCAGTGTTGCTAATATAAAAATCTCTTGCACTATCAAGTCTTATTCATTATATAGCTTTAGCTGGTTTAAGGAATACAGCAGTATAATCTGAATATTCTTTATTTAGAATGTTAAAACTGTTTTGTTTTACTCTCTCTCATAGATTTCCAGCACAAAATAACAGTGCAGGCATCCCCCAATCTGGATAAGAGGAGGAGTTTAAACAGTAACAGCTCTAGTCCCTCAAGCAGCCCCACAATAATTCCTCGCCTTCGAGCTATACAGTGTAAGTTTCCGCCATTTCAGTTTGTTTAATAGAGATTGTTTGTTCTGTACAGAATCACTGAAACACTGGTAGTATCAAATTCCGGATAGATTTCTGTTTGATTTCCAGGCTCCTTAATTTGTTTGCTCAAACAACAAGTTGTAAAAGTTAGGAGAGATAATCTTGCTAAAATGTTAATTACTTTCCAGTAATTATTTCAAAATTATTGGGAATGTATTAAATCATATCCTTCCTTAACTTCAGGAAATCATATGCAAACTGACTTGGATAAAGCAGTGAAGAATCAATTTATAATGGTAAAAGGTAAAGGGTCAAGTTTAGAACCCCTGTAAGATGGAAAATGAGTTTTTATTAAAGTTGATAAATCAGCTGTGGACTGTCAGAAAGAGTCAGAGAATGAGGCAGTGGTATAAGCTGGAAAGACAGAAGAATCAGCCAACAACTTGGCTTGCTCAGAACAAGAGAAACAATTAGTAAGCAAGTACAAAGCCAGATGGAAATAAAGACAGTTTGCTTTGGGATTTTTGTTTGTTTTTTGTTTCTTTCCCCTGTTTGCAAATTGGGCATACACTTGCAGGTCTACATTATTCCATGTATACTGGTGCCAGAAGAGAAGATGTGTTTATGCTAGTGGAGTGGAGGTAGCATTTATGAATATGGAATAAAACTGATCATATTGTTATAGCGAAGCCCACGTTCATATTTGGGAATGATGTATGCAGTGATGGGGAAAAAAGGCTCCTACAGGTTTCACCGGTTGCTTTTATACTGTCTGATCTTTTGTGCAAAGTGGATTGTTCAGTTATCCATATTCAGGATGTAGTGCTACAAGGGATGAAAAACCCAAAGGCTGCTCTCTCTATGAAATCAGTGGAACCTGTTCCAGCAGATCACTAATGAATTGTGACTGTCCTCTGGTGCCAGAGTAGTCCACCTCTGAAGAAGATTACTTCAGAATCTGGCCTGTATCTTAGCGAATGTGAATAAGGAGAGGGGGAATCGGAGTGCGTGGTTTCTTTCTGCATGCTGTTCCGTAGCTAACTTAAGAAATTCTGGCACCATCCTGAAACTTTGTTTAAAACTTGATAGAAACAAGTTCTCTCATCTCCTTTGCGGTATGTCTGCTTTACGAAATCCTTTTCATTAATTAGTGACTACAGGTGAAGTGGTGTGTTTTTCTGGCAATTGTAACTCAAGTATTTGTTTGAACTGTAACTGATACAGTTCCCTGGACCAAGATCATTCCTACCGGTATGTTGTGGGTAAAGGAGAGAGTTGGATAAACCTATCTTGCTTTTCTTAATGGAAACTTGAGATCCAAGGAAAATTATAAAAGGAAAATCTTTTGCAGAATGTTGGCTGATACAGAAGCTGTGTTGATAATGCCCCCCCACACACACACTGTTGTGACTGCACGCTTTGTTTTGCGGGGGGTAGGGGTGTTTGTTTGTTTGTTTTTTACTTCAGACAAGAAAGAAATAGCTCTTGTTTTCCTTTCTGAAATATCATAGTTACAAACAAATAAGCTGCCGTCCTTTACCTTTGTTTCTCATTGCTCTGTATGGAAATGCTTGGAAGTGAAGCAAGTGTCAGGTATTGGCATGATTCTGAAAAACTGAGAATGTTTTTTTAATTTCTGTGTAAGTCATAGTCATGGCACTCTAAATCCTTGCATGTGTGCTAAGTTCTAACTGAAGGGGTTTTTTTTGTTTTTTTGTTTTTTTTTTCCTTTGAGCAGGCATCTGAATTTGTAGGACTGAAACATACAGGACTGAAACATACAGGACAACAAAAAGGCTGTTCTTTAAAAGTACTCTTCTGTTTTTGAGTTTGGATCTCTAGGCTTGACCTAAAAGCTTATCAGATCTCTCAGGCATATCTAGCTGAAACAGTTTAGCTTCCACACCCATCTGCACCTGTGTAAAATAAATTCTCTTTCCCACAATAATGTTTTATCTTGATTTAACTTCAAAATGTCTTTGTTTCAGGAAGAGTTACTCAAATATACATGATTTGAACAGGCATACCTAACAATTGGTTACTTGATCACTTCACTTTGCTATGAGTGGTTCTAACTTCTAAATCTAAATGTTCTTTAAAATTAAAAAAAAAAAATCTAGTTAATTTTAAATCTTGTCATAAAACCTAATTCAGCTGGTTTTGAAGGCTGTTTTAAAGCTGTCTTAAAGACAGGCAGGAAACCAGTAAGATGCATACTCCATAGGTCCTGAAACTGTTTGGAATATGAGAGTTTGAAGAAGGCAAGTAATATGTTATACTACAAAGCAAGCTGCGCCAGTGAAAAGGTGTACAGTGAGGGAGGAGGAGAGTGCGGTGCAGTGCAGGAGAGGCAAGACAGTTGACAGGTAGAACAATTACCTTATTTATCATGTTGTTAACAAGCTAAGTTGTTTTTCTGTTGTGTCTTTCCATCGTAGCTGTAACCATGCTAAGTTGATAGCGAACTACTTCTTCAGTTTGTTGATCACATACAAACATCCACTTGCCTGAGTCTGTTCCTAGAAAGAGGACCCTGTAAACCCTACAGGAAAAGCTGTCTATCAAAAAATGCTTTGTGCCTTTCAAAGTCTGGCTTTTACGTCCCAAAGCTAAAAGTATAAGAAGGGAAACCAGCTTGACTAAGATCTCTACTACATTCTTTTAATTTTTCTTCAGTGATTTCCAAAACAGATACACACACAACTAATGGCCGAAGAAACAGTATATATGTGTACCAGCAAGATGTAGATATCACAAGTGAATATGAACTTCCCAGTGGGGTTATGAAAAAAGGCAAGATTTCGTTATGTTTCAAGGGTGCTGGTTCTTTTTGATTTGATAGTTGAGCTGAAGTGACAGACTAAGCATTTAATGAAATCAAAATTTTAAGTGTCTATTCTTGTTTTAGTGTAATGAAAAAGAATATGTTAATCATTGTCAGAATTGGATATTCCATTTAATTTGATACAGTTGTTCCATAACATATACTTTCTTCATCAGGATTTAAGTGCTCAGTCTAATTCACTTGTCTGAATTACTAAATGCAAGGTTAAGGTTAAAGTAAGCATGGAAAATAAGATCGTTGTGCTGCTTTGTCCTTAATTTGGGTCTCTTGTCAGCTCACAAATTATTTTTCTTGCTTGCTGTCTTTTTGGATCAGTGCAGTTTGTGTGGTGATTCTTATTGTGAGGGAAAATAATCTCAACTTTTTTTTACTTGTCTCTGTGTACTGTCAGAATGGTTTTGCATTGGACAAAGCTGTTCTGTCAAAAATATGTTGTCTTTAGAAGTACTATTAATGTGGGAGGTTTTTTGTTTGTTTGTTTTTTTAAAGTAACTTCAGATGAAAGCAACAGAACTTGGGGAAGAAACACAACTTGCCACCAGGAAGAATTTGAAGATGTGAAGAGAAATTTTAAAAAGAGAGGTTGTACGTGGGGACCAAGTTCAGTTCAAACAAAGGATCRTGCAGATTGTAAGGACAAGTATGTCTACTACGTTTTCATTCATTTGATAATACTAAATGTTCTTTGTAACTGAATCACTAACCTAGTTAGTGAGGGAGAGAGGTTCTGCAGCCTCTATAGTTATAGCTAAGACTCCTCAGTCCTACGCATTTGTTAATTTAGGAATTATTGTTAATGAGGAATAGCTCCCCTACATAGACTTGAGGATAAAATGTTTGCTTATCTTCAGGTTTCTGTGGCTCTGTCTATTACCCTTTATCTCTGGTTTTTGAGACTCAGGACTTATTGGGATTCTGAACTGCTGAGACATACAAGATATTCATGGCCTATCGTTCTTGGTCTTCCTCAGATTGACTTGAGGAACTTCAAGCATGGCCCCCAGTGGGCACTTCCAGTACTATTAAGTAAGAGTGACTGACTTAGCATATGTGAAGCACAATGCACATCAGAAATATCATTCACACTGACAAACGCAGGGTGAAAAAGTTCTGAAAATCGGTTGGAAAATGTTACTTTCAGGTTATTTTTTCTGATTGCTAAAAACAGGAGGTTAGCAGTTTTCTGAAACAAGAGATCCTTTTTCCTGTCTTTTCGAGCATATATAATTCTAAAACTTTTTTTTTTGAGATATCCACTAATTTACTTGTGGCATTATTTGGTTCCAGACCATCTATTTAAACTGGCTTAGATGATATTTTTGTTTGCTTGAAAGTCACCATGTTTAATAAATATGCAGTATTCATTGTGTTTCTTTGAGACAGTGAACCTGATGTCCAGGTTTTCCACCAACTTTTGTTCTTCAGTAAGTAGTTAAGGCCAATTTTTCACTGACTGCCTTTTTAGGCCATTATGTTCTGAAGTTTCCATCTTAGAATAGATACCAGATCATAAGGCACGTATCGGCATGTAATCATATGATTCTGCAATATACTATATAAAACATTTCTTACCTTGGAAAACTATACTGTTTTATATGCTACATGTTTATGGTTTAAAAAGAAAGATGTTTTAGTAATTTTCTGTCAAAGCATACATAAGCATGGTATCCTCTGTAATATCAAAATAATCCTCATTATTTCAGAATAAGACCTCTTTCAGATGGCAGCAACCCTTGGTCAACCCTTTTAATGAAAAATCAGAAGGGTGTTCCTTTAGCTTCACTATTTGTGGACCAAGGTAAGAGCTACTTCTGAAAAAGTGAAAGTTGTCATGTAATGGTACTAAGTCTCTCTCCAGTGTTATAAACGGCATGGCTCAAGTTTCTCAAGGGCTGTACAAACCTCATAAATGTTGTCCTGCTACGGATACTTTTCGTCTGTCAAAACAAAACAAAAACTTACATATAAAAAACTAAGTGTTAAAATCCTTACCTTTTCATCGTTAGCATCTAAGAAACTTATATGGTGTGTGAGCAGTGCTACAAACAGATTTTTCCCAGTTTTTGAGATACAGGCTGATCTGTTTGAGGTCTGCAGGCACAGCATTTTAATTTCTTCTGCAAAGAAGTAATTAAATCAGTAATTTGCTTGACATTTAAAATGATCATTAATGAATTTATTGTCAGTGGGTAAGCCAGAAGCCTAATATATTCCCAGATATTAGTTCTCTGTTTTTTAAAATGGGACTTACTCTCTCAATTTTGGAGAGGGCGGAAAAAGGGATATTTAGATTCCAAATCTTAAAGTTGTCTAGGCAGCTTTTCAGGATTGTTAAGTAAGTCATAAGGAAGAACATTATACTTAATATTCTCAGGGTCAGGAGCATAATAGCTGTAAATATAACATAAACAAAATGTTGCTTTCTGTGTCTGTTACTCTAAATGTGCTGTAGCTGTACAACATTTATAATAGTTTTATATTTGCACCCACTTTCTCTAGCAGAGATTTTTATCTGAAAAAAATAAGTTACAACTGTCATAGAAATGAACTGTGGTATAACTTGGTGTCCACAGCAGCTTATAGATTTATGCTAGCTGGAAGAGGAAAGGCTAAGCTGCCTGGGCACTCCTTTCCTCCCCCTCCCCTGCCCAGGAGAAAGGCATTTTCATCTTTATATATAGTGTTAGGGCTGTCAATCAAGGCTTCATAAATAGCAGTTTCACAAATTTATTAGCCTACTACTAAACCCCTATGTACAGAGAAGATTCTACAAGTCTACATGTTTGCATTTAAATACTGAAATATATTTTCTGTAGTATTCATTAGTTTACAGCAGGATAACGCATGCAAGTCAAATTACACCTTCCATTTCGTTCGTCATTAGATGGGCAGTGTCAGTTTCACTCATTAGGTGGGAAATGTCAAATTCGCTTCAAACTGCCCAGTGAATTATTGAGAAAAAATCTAGTAACTCATTGGATTTTGGAATTAATTGAATTTAATTGATTGAAAATATTGTGAAGAATGTATTACAGAGACTATCTGGCAGTTTCTGTATATTATGTTACTTAACTGTAATCCACACACAGAAATATTTCTCTTGTTTAAAAAGCACTACCAAAAGTGTTGCAAATCCTGAGATTTCACAGCAAATGAAAACACAGTATCTGCTTTTTAACTGTGCTGAGTAAATAAAAGTTGGAAGATGCTTTGTGCTTTCCTACAAATAAAGACCAGTCTTTCAGATTTGGAGGATAGGAGGGGAAGAACCCACCTGTTTGGTTTTTTTTTTTTTTTTTACAGTTAGCTTACATATTTAGGAAGATTAGATCTGAAAGTTGCTTCGATTAGATCTGAAAGTTGCTTCTATTAGATTCTGCTCTTGAGTTGCTGAAAAGATGAAATTGTAGCAAAGCAGTGTTTTTACTATCTTAAGCACTATCAAGAGAACAAGAAAAGGTTTAGGCTAAGAATGTTTCTGAATCTTGCAATATGAGTCTCTCAGCTTCTGAATGCATTTAAAGGGGGCAGTCAGTATATCTTCAAGATTAATACATGTGCAAGTGAGTGGATGTACGTATGTAGACATGTAATAACAAATAGCTTGTTTGCAATCTTAAAGTATACTGTAACACTTTATAGGTGTCTGTACTGATAAGAGACTTCTCCCTGAAGGTTTGGACACCAAAAGACCAAAGCCAGTTAAGCTGCCGAATCAGGCCTATATTAATCTACCTCTATGGAAAGATGATCAGGGAGAGAATATAGTAGAACACGAAAGCTTTGAAGAAGGAACCTCTGCTAGTTCTACAAATAGTACTCCTCAAATGACGCCTACAAACAGTCTGAGCAGAACACTGCAGAAAAAGAAGACTGATTCAGTGCTGTATGGGTGTGCAGTTCTCCTTGCGTCTGTTGCCCTGGGCTTGGATATTAGAGAACTGAACAAATCACAAGGTCCAGATGAACTCTTGCCAAAGGATGAGAAGAAGAAGCGTGATGGGCTATTTCAGCGTGCTTCAAAATTTCGCAGGAGTGCCAGCCCTACAAGATTGCAGTCCAAGAAAGAGGAAACATGTATTCCATCCCTAAATCCAGCTCCAAATACTGTGAATCTTCTTTCTATGCCTTCCATTTCCACAAAATGCCTACTTCAGTCTGACAATGAAGATGCTTTTGTAAGCACTATGCTTGGTGATTGTGATCCATGTAGTTCCACTGATGACTTTTCATCTGAAACTTCTGAAAGTAAGAGAGAACAGAGGTTACAGCTGGCTGCTAACACATTTTCTACACCATTAAAGAATCAACCTTTTAATCTTTGTCTGAAACAAGTATCTCAAAATGTGCCAAATTATTCTTTGTCAAAGTTAAGTGTGTTGGGTCACAGACGAACCTTATCAGATGGGAACAATTTTCAGACCACAGGTGGGTATTTAAGAACTTCAAATGTGGGGGGGTTTTAGTATAGAAATGGAAAATCTAGAAGCAATAACTGTTCACTAGTTAGTCACTAAGTTCTTTGCTACATTATCACATGGGTTAGCTGAGCCACCATAACGGTATGTGATAAGTCCTCTGTGTCTGAACCCAGAATAAGTTACCTGCACCAGTTGGAAATAGTATCCTATTACAATGTGGGTATAGGAAAGTTCATTTTAAGTAGATATTGATTTTTCTCAGATATTGCAAAAATAAGTTTCATGAGACTTTTCAAGCAATTCACGTCAGCGAGAACCTGCTTTTTTGTGAAACATACAACACTAGCATTATCAGTAAAATAAATTAAAACTACATTGTCAGCTGAATGCATAGTGTAGCTTGTTGACTTCAGGATCCCAAGAGAAACATACATTTGTTTAATACAGTTTGACAGTCCATACAGGTGAGTGAATTAGCATCATTTTAGCCTGTCCATTTATTAACTTCTAGAAAAACAGGTCTGGTGAGTTTTGATTTGCTTGCCTGACCCAGGAGTTATGTCATATGCTCCACGAATCTTTAAGCTAAGCTATTGCTACAAATTGAAGCAGAAAAA
The DNA here is from genome assembly GCF_003343035.1 of Apteryx rowi. Lineage (NCBI taxonomy): Eukaryota > Metazoa > Chordata > Aves > Apterygiformes > Apterygidae > Apteryx > Apteryx rowi. The sequence goes on from NW_020448230.1 coordinate 257,167, forward strand.
AAWGGTCTTTAAATCTGGTTTCCATGTAAATGGTATGTTCATGATTAATGACTGTGCAAAGAACAGAAGTTCTAAATTTTAATACTGGTGTTCTAGAACAGATTCAATGTAATATTCTTTACAATATTGTATGCATATGTTATAATTCATGATATCTTAAAATTATTTGAATAATTTATCAGATCTGTGGGGCTTTATTCCACAATTAATTTTCATCCAGTTACGGTGTGGTTAATGCTCTCTGTATCTTTTGTAACAATGAAAAATAAATTGTCATGCTCTTTGACAGAGAGATTATAGATGCAGAAGAGTTATTTGAGTAGTGATGATCCTTCCTTAGGAGATTCCCCACAAATATATATGAGCTTTTTAATTTTTTTATGAAAAAATCATTAACATTTATGGTAATCCACTTTTACAGATGACAAAGAAAACCAAACGCTACACAGTTTAAGGTGTTTCTCGTTTTTTGCTCTTTCCTTTCCCCTAGCTAATGGATTTGCTTCAGCTAATGATGTCCCCAAGTTACCAATGCTGTCAGTTACCGGAACTCTACATTCTCCATCTGTTCAAGAAAGAAGCAATCACGGTGGTATTTCACCTGAAAAACAAAGAGCTGTCAATATCATATCAAGGCCTCGACCTTCTTCTCTTAGAAGTAAAATTGATGCATGGCAGATTCTTCCACGTATTATTAAACCAAACTCTAAAGACCCAGAGTATTTAGAGGGCAATATAGGTTCAAATGTTAACTTCTTACCAGATACTCAGGAAAGAACTAACTGCCACATGCCCTCATTGCTTGATATTGATGTAGAAGGTCAAAATAGAGACTGTACTGTGCCTTTATGTAGAATGAAGAGCAAAACTTGTCGGCCATCTATATACGAACTGGAGAGAGAGTTTCTGTCCTGAGTGCCTTTCATTTTAGAAACATTTGCTTTTTCAAGGAGAACAAAACCTAAAATTCTTGTCCATCTAATGCTTCATGCTGCTGTTTTCTAATGTACTGTGACAAATAGTACCAAAATTATTAAAATGGGCAGCTAATTAAGAAAGTGTAATAGGTGCCTTCTTAAAGTGTTCCTTGGAATCCCAGCTAGTAATTCTAAAAGCACAATGCTGCAAAAATAGTATTCTAGATGAACTTGCCAAGCATATTTTAAATGACTAAAATAACACGTCTGCTTCCCTTCAGAGCATCACAGATGTTTTCTTTTGGTTTGGATTTTTTTGCTAGAACTTTAACTTTTGCACACTGAAAAACTGAATGACATACAGAAAGGCTGTGTTCAGTCAGGGAGAGTTTTGCATAACAAGCAGTTGTCTGCAGCCAGCCTCTTTATGCCCTGTAGAATTGGGGAGGGGGGACAGGGGATTAAGATGTCAGTACAGAAGTGCTCTTTTCACTCCATACTAAGTAGCTGGTTACTTTTTGTCATTTGATACTGAAATTGGTTAAGGACCAGCAATTGAGATTGCAGACTTTGCCCTTGGTTTTGGGGAGAACTTTTCAACTGTGTACATTAGTTTCTTCAGAACATTATACTGCCTATATAAACATGTAGGTTTCAGCCACGATATCAATTTGAGAGGGTAAACTATAGTATTGTGATTGGATTAAAGGTATTTGACATACTTTCTCATGTGAAACAACATTCCTTGTAGGTATGGATACACTGGAATGTAAATATTTGTACTCTAACTTTTTGAAGACTACAGTGTTTGCACTGAAAGGAATATTCTCAGTTTGGGATTTTTTGTTTGTGGTAGAGGGGTTTGCCTTTTTGTTTTGTTTCATTTTCTTTTGTTTTTAACTCTGTTGTTGCACCTTGTATTGAGGAAGTGTCTTAAGGTGAGTGTTTTTTTGTTTTTAAGTGAGCCAACAATGCATTTAACTGCATTCAAATTTTAGAACTGCAAACATTTAATATTAAAACTCTTTCACTATAACTTGTACAGCTTTTCTTCCTGAAGTTGCTACTGAGTGCTCAGTTATTCATACTTAGGAATTAAAGGACAAAACCAGATATGCTTGACTGTTTTTCAGGGATTAAAAAGGTTCCAGAAAATTCCAAGTTAGTTAATTGTGGGGGAAGGGACACTTAACCTTGACAAAATTAATAGTTACTTTTTTTTTTTTATCATATACCTAATTAAGTGATTAAATAAAACCAAATGTATAGTATACTTTATCTGATGAAAGTATTACTAGAATTAAAGGGACATCCCTTAAATTCCAGTATTTGAACTAGTAATTTTTCATATCATTTGGCACTTAAATAGTCTTCTTAAATAAAATCATATAATGTTAGAATAAAATTTTACGTTCCGATCAGAACAGTGTTTTATTAAAAGCTTTGTTTTAAATGCTGTTTCTCCTTTGCTCTGAGGTCTTGGGATTTCAGTTGTTAAGTGGAACACACAATTACTTAAAGCTTCAAAGCCAAGGGATTTAAAAAGAAAGTTTCTCTTCTAAGACTGGTATGCAGTACATTGGTTACCTTGACGATGACAGATAATTAGACCTACAAAATCATGAAGTCTTAATCACACAGAACAGAAGACAGAAAAATGCAACTTCCCAGCTCTCAAAATGGAAATGAAAAAGGATTTCCTTAAGGTATTATTTTTACCAGAATGCATAACCACTAGCTTTCTGTAAAAGCTAAATGACTGCATAGCAGGCTATAAAATTTTGTTCAGACCTGTTTTTACATCAGTAATCCAAGTTAATTGTCAACATGATTCAAGTGGCATACTGTGTTCTTTGACTTTTCTTTAAACTTTAATTTCATCAGAACACTTTAATAGATTATATCTATTCTGGTTTTAATATGATGGGATCTCATAAAATATAGTCAATTATGTAATGCACATGGATCAAATTTTAAGTATAGTTTGATAGCAGATTTATCTTTAAGGCTTAATTAAAAATTTGGAGCATTATGTATATTTCAACTCCTCTGGGATCAGTTATTCCTATGCAATATTGAGAGAAATTGAGTTGACTGTATTACAGTTTCTGAAGAAAGTATCTCTATTTGGCTTTCTACAGGAAAATCTCAGGTGCTGTAGTAATTTTGTCTTGTAAACTTCTGTTCTGTACTTTTAAGGTTTATATCATTATAAATGTTGAATTTTGCACCCTATGTTTTGTAATTAATAGTGTCAACATAAAAAGCCCTTGTGGCTATATTGTTTTCACTTATCAGTGCTCATCCTCTCTCTTGTTATTAAAAAAAAAAAAAATCTGTTGATGTTCAGTGGATAATTTTGCTTAAAAATGGCACATATGCTATGACCAACCCAGTGCATTATAACTGATTTAGGAGTATGTACTCCACCTCTCATTCTGAGAGAGGTTAGGTAAGCCATCTCAAACATTTTTCTTTGTGATGCAGTCTTTTTTTAGCTATAGTCTATAGTGCTTTATCATTGTTTTTCCTAGTTTAGAATTGTAGGCCAGTCTTCACTGAAATTGAAAAAGAAAAATTAGTAAAATCATGGTTTCACAATCTGTAATTCACTTGTCACCAGAGAAACTCTTTATAAAGGTGTGGTAATTTGGTAGGCATTAAGTGGTCTGTCTTGGTAAAAAGTATATTTATTTCAGTGTAGGTTAACAGTCTGACCAGATAAATAATAATTTATGTTGATTGTCTTAGCAGAAAACTGAAGGTGCTTACACTACAAAGATTAAGATAAACACTTGACATGCTGTTTTACAAAACCTGATGATTTAATTTTTTTTTAATTTAAAAAATAAAGAAATGTTTTGTAGCTACTGTGTTGCAAAATGACCTGGCTGTTCTTGAAAAAGATATTTTAATGCTTTCTTAAACTGTACAAAGGAGTCCTCCAGGGAATAACCAGGAACTGTGGACAGCCTGTTCCTGGAACATTAGAATGTATTGTTGCTCTAAGATTAATCGTTCAGTATGGTAATGTGGACATTCCTATAATTTATTGCAGTCGGTGTGGGCAGAAACATTATGGTATAAGCTTGTTCTTTCTCTTGTGTCACCATAATATTTCTTCTGGTGATTTTACTATGGTAGCTGGATATCTTGGAGGTAGAGGAGTGGCAGTAAATAAATTCTGCGTCTGATTCAGCATCAAGAATACAGCTAAGGAATTAAATATTTTAGTTTTCTGAGACACATGAAACCAGGATTTTCCTTTTAATATTTTCTAACACTTTCTTTTATGAACTTCCCTCCCCTCTTCCCCCCCGCCCCCATCTTGCTGCTGGCTTATTAGCCCCTCTTTGAGTAAGGAGATGGGAAAGTATCAACTTGTACAGCAGCCACAGGCAAGATGCAATGAAGACTCTAATGGTGCAGTGGAATTCAAAGCCTAATCTTATAAAGACATGTCTAATCTTATAAAGACATGTCTGCATGGAGCATTCAGTGAGACTGGTTAGATAACAAATATTCATGTGACTGGTAAATGTCAGTATTGAGCCCAGTTAGAATATTAAAATAAACTGCCTTTGCAACTTGCCATTTAATAGAGGTTGTTATAATGCAATATTAAGATCTGCACACAAGAATGTGACAGTGGAAAAGATCCCGTCTCTCACTAGCCACCTCACTTTTTACTAAAATAATTAGTCCGATTATCATAATCAATACAGTATGAAGAGCTAATGAAACTGCAGTTCTCTAGTACGTTTTTTGACGTAGATTTAAGGATACTAAAGACTGCAGTTTTTAAATAAAATGATTTTTAAATTAAGGCAAGAGAGTCTTTGCAAGTTTGTAATGGATTTCTTCCTGAACATAAGTGTAAATGAGCAAACCAGATTTGAGTTAACCATCTCAATACCATTAGAAATCTAGTATCCTCAACTATTTATCTAGTTAATAGGATGGCTTTTTTAACAAAAAGAAATGCTTCTTCTGATTGACTGGAGGATAGATCCACAGAGCTATGTGAGTAGGATAGATTTACTTTTTCATTAAAGCAACTTTTAGTTAATACCATTTCATATTTTATTCATGGCATGTAAAATATTTTTCCTAAGTGATTTAGATGATAGCTATTCTTCCATTACTTTCTGAAGCTTTCTTTTCCATTTCAAAGAGAAAAGGTGTAATGGCTATTCTCGTATCTAGACTTTTGTGCAGTACTTCGGTAGTTGAGATTAGGCAATAGGATGCCCGAGTTCAGTGCTTCTTAAATTTAACAGCTTATATCTGTTCAAAATCTTTGGAATTTTCTTTAAAAACAGATTCACTGATGCAACTTGAGTGACCAAACTGGTACAATACTTCAGTCAGACATCAAATTCAGTTTTACTCCTTTGAGTTATTAATATGGCGATTCATGCTGTACAATGCTGTTAAAATAGAACTTTTCTTTTTTTTTTTTAACGTTGCAGTAGGCGTAAGAACATCCGTCTTTACTCCCACCATATAACATATGCATTTACAGGGTCTGACAACTTGGTTCTCTTGAGGTGCTGAAGGCATTCATGAATATTCTGGTCTCCTCTGTGGTCTTCCAAAGGGGAGATGGGGAGGGCACGTCAATGAACTTCTCAACAGGGAGTTGTTAACAGTTCTCCGAAAAGGTAATGCAGCCATAGATACTGTAACTCCACTGAGTTCATTAGATGCCAGAGAATTTTCTTAAATGCTACATTGTCCTGTCTCCATGCCAAGAGTTCACATATGCCTAGCTAAGGTCTTCCCTCTATCAGTCTCACAGTTTCACATAGCAGTCTCTACTAATAAGTAGCAAGTCTTGTGAGGGCTTGCCAGCCATTCTGAAATCATATGGGAGTCTGCGTACGTGGGACCTAGGAGGAAATGGAAAGAATAGGACTATTCATTCCCCTTGCTGTTTTGCAAATGACTTAAATAATTCCAAAGTTTCTAAAACCTCTTTTATGGAAGACTGGATTAGGCAGTAATATTTTACAAAACCTTTTTACTCACTCCTGCCTTCCAGACCAAAAGTGATGCTTATTGCTTGTGTTAGATGCCGCTTATTCTGCCTGATGAATGTTGCTAATGGTCGGAGGGAGGCAAGATTCTTCCCATGCCTCACGAAGAGAGGCAGTCATCCTAGGAAACAGATGGATCACACACTAGGTGTATCTGGCAGCAATCCAGGTAAGTCAAAGACATTGCATATATTGTCCAATGATTTCAGCTATTTTGAGTGCATGGTTCCTAAGAGGGAGGTGATGGATAATGTCTTACAGGGTAACTCCAGAGGTGGGAGATTCACCAAAAAGGACTGCACTCCCGTGGACCACCAGAAGCGGTCAGATGCCCTCCCAATTCCATCATCAGAGAAATGAATGCGCATTTCCTTCAGTGCGAGCACCATCTGAAATGTTTAAGACAGAACTGGCAGTGGTGAATCTATTAGCCAAAGACCTGCTTTTCTCACTGTAAAATGCCCAGAAATTACTCCCATTGCTGGATCTATTCTCACAAATGGAAATATCACTCATGCCTTGAGTCCTTGTTTGTGATGTAGCTGTTTGATGGCTGGCTCTTGGGCCTAGAACAAGCCTGCTCAGCTGGGGCACCCTAGTTTGCCCACAAGAACTAATTGCTGAACAGACATTTGTGGCCAAAAAATAGCCTTGTCTTATCATAGAGAAGCTGGTTTTTCCATATCTGCTGCTATTCCCTATAGTCAAGTCCGCTTCTAGCTATCTTAGGAGTTAAGAGTTTTGATTGCACCTTAGCCAATTTAGATCCACTGAAAGTTTAGACTTTAGGTGCTTTTTTAGGATTTTTTTACCATGGTTGCTCTTCTGGGGTTAAGCAAATTCTATTGTTTTATAGAATCGGACCGTTAAAAGAAATGTCTGTGCTGTTATTATCTRTGGCTAAAAGGTCTAAAGAACAGATATTGTCTATGATAATATGACATTGGATAACTGACTATGTAAGGCATATTAAGAGTGTCATAGCATGGGGCCACTATCTATGACCACTTTGGCAAATTTGGGGGACTTTCCACAGAATACATTCTTCTCTCAGGCCTGCAGAGCTGCCATGTGGAACTCTTTCTATAGTTTTACTAAGCATTACACAGTATATTTAGGAGAAGATTGCCTCTAAGACCCTTTTATTTAAATATTTCTGAATTCTGGAATCTGAACGCCTTCCAGTATGTCAGGGCACAATTTTTAGTTGCCCATCATGTGCTTGTAGATACTAAAAGAGAAGAGAGACTCTTACCTGTAACTATCCTCTTAGGTGCTTATTTTTCTCCCACTCTGCCTTAAAACCTCTTAAGACTTCCAGGGTTTTGAGGGGAGAAGAGTGGGCAGTGCTACCCCTTTCTAGCTGCATGTGAGCCAAATAGAGGGGACTGGTTTATATGTACCCTAATAGATATTGCTGAAGGTAATTCTCTGATTAAAAAGCACGGTGTAAAGGTCCATGTAGTATGAATATGTATATAGTGAATGCATTTCAAAAGAAGAGAATCAATTGTAACTTTTTTGAGCGATAGTTGTAGTACTCGTTGTAGTGTTTGAAAATGTTTCTGGATGCCTGAACTTTTACTAAGAATTGAAAGGAGAGGAAGTCAGGCTAGCATGAGATTGGGTTACAGTTGAAAAGAAACCTAAATAGGAAAGTGATTGTGTGTTAGTTTTGTCTCCATACTTTTCTATATAGTCAGATCAAAGTTTATCTTACTATTAACAGAAAAACCCAAAATCTCATGTAATCCACAGAAGTCTTCACTGTAAAACAATTTAAAGTACACTAGAAATAGCAGTTCAGAAACAGAACTGAGAATAAGAAGTAATGAGATTAATGACATACAGATGGTGTGTGTGGGAAATCTATCAATATCTAAATCTTATAATGCAAACCATTAGCTTCCCTCACTAGCAGGGAACTCCAAGGATTAAAACTGGAAGGTATCATCAGTTCTTCATGTTGTAATAGATGACAACAGGTGTACACGAGACCAATTGTTGCATAGTTTAGAAACCAGTCATTTATCACCCTTTTCCATTTACAATAATCTGATTGAACCTTTACTTCATCTTGTGGACCAACCCCAGTATGTTGTCCTGCAGATTTCTTCAGGTGTTCAGAGGGTGCACATGCCCCAGTGCAGTAGCCCCAAAGTGGGACAGCAGACCAAGGTCTTGCCTGGCTGCCTGCTGCAGCAGGTGTGGGCAAAAGCAGAATAGGCTCCTTGTTACCTCTCGACTTCACAAATACCTCTGCGCTTCCAAGGTCTTTTTTCTCCACCGGTTTCTCTGAAGCCTAGTTCTCCCTGTTTCTGGAACTGTGCCCAGGCACTTGGTTCAGCACATTTTAGGATGGGTTCATCCCTTTGGTATTTTTCCATCAAACAGCTCTACTTCCATAGTAGGAGGCACCAACAAGATTGCTCCTTTTCCCTTTTTAACAGTGACTCCCTGTTGTAAAAGCAGCTGACTTTGCAGCAGGTCTCATGTTTACAGACGAGTAAGAAACGGAGACACTCTTGTGGTCTACTGCTATTCACCAACTACCGTAACAGCAATTCAGTGGCTGGCGTGGTGTGCTGAAGTATCATTTTGCATTATTAGATGTTCTTGTGTGACTGGAGTCAGAAAGCAGCCTAAAAGGTTTAAGGTAATTGTTTGTCCTGAGGAAAGCTAGAGGGAGATATGACTTTAGCATACATGACTATCCGGTTTCCAAGGGGTCTCACTCTGAGGAAATCTCCAGAGTAACCAGTGTCATTTCCTCACCCCAGTCAGTTCAGGAACAAATATGTTGCTTGGCTTGTGATACCTGTCTGCTAATGAATAAAAAGTTGATCCTGTAGAATTTTATAATTGTTCATTGCCAAATAATTCTAAGTGGGAATTTTTCCACTATGTGCTGTAAACTGGATTTTCCACAGCACCAGCTTGGCTGATCTCCAAGAGTGTGGCTCATCCACAGGAAAAGTACTTCCTTACTACAACAAAGGAGCAGATTATTTCTCTGCTTATTGTCAGCTGTCTCTAAGTTTATCATATTCCACCTCAGTTTTGCATTTGTTAGACAAATCAATCAAATTCGATCTTTCCTCCTGAATAACTTCCTAGAAATTTGATGCCTCTCTGGGCTCTCTACTGTATTCACACTTCTTTGGGAGGGCAAGGCAGTATCCAAAAAGCTCCAGTTGACACCTGCATCATCTGTGACAGTGTCAAAAGCCTTGTGATGGCACATCTGCTACTTCTCCCATTGCCAGAAGGCTTGTTACCCTGTCACAGAAAGAAATTAGGTTAATTTGTCAACAGGAAATCATGTCAAACTCATCCTAGCTGTTAACTGTCATCTTTGAGGTGTTTTCAAAAGGTATTCTGATTCAAACATTTCAAATATTTGGGGAAAAGTTAATGGTGAAGTGGCTAGTTTGTAATGTACTAACACCTTCCTGCCCCCCACCCTCCCCCAAAAAAACAAAACTATATGCTCTTTTCAGTCTTCTGTTTTTTCAGTAGTTCTTAGAAATGACAGCTCTGATCAGATCAGTTTCAGAACAAAGTTCATCAAGCTCACCTGATCAGGATTTTTTCATTTTTTGAGCTTTTTCTAGCCTACTTTTTGCCTACTTAAGCTGAAATCTCACCTTTACTTGCTGGTATTAATTATGCTGGCAACTGCTTAACATCTGGCCCTTTTAGAAAAAATTTGATGTAAATCAGATAATAAGTACTTAAGATTTCTTGGTATCAGCTAATGAGCTGATAACTTTTCCTGTCTGCTCAGAATTGTATCACCACTTTCTTTTTTTTTTCCTACTACTGTATTTATAAAACAAATTATTTTGCTATTTTCTGCCAGTTTCACCTCATTTTGTCTCCACAACTTGCTTTTCTGTAGGCTTTTGTCTTGTATTTGAGGTTAATAAAGAATTCACAATTTACTTGAGTTGGTGGTCTTACACAGTTTCATTTCTCTCTCTGCACTGAAGTAGTTTGAATCCATGCCATTGATATAAAAGCTTTTCCCGTTAGGCTTTTCAGCCAGTTCCCAGGTCCTTCAGGTAGTGAAGTCTCTTTTTTCTTTTTTCTTTTTTCTTTTTTCTTTTTTCTTTTTTCTTTTTT
>NW_020448230.1:268527-346213 GCF_003343035.1 Apteryx rowi
TTTCTTTTTTCTTTTTTCTTTTTTCTTTTTTCTTTTTTCTTTTTTCTTTTTTTCTTTTTTTCTTTGGAGGAAGAAAGTTGAGGGGTGTCCCCTTTTGAAATTATTTCAAAGATTTTCAGCATCTGTAGTTCTTCCTATATTTTGGACTACAGAGCAAGCATATGTAACTTTAATAAGTAAAGCAACATCTCCATGTTTCCCATTCTCAGATCAGATTTGCCTTCTGTGATTTGTACTGTGATCATGATATTTATCTCATAAATTATGCTAATTGAGTGATAATCCGGTTCATTCTATTAAAACTTTCAGCTCTTCTTCATCCTTATTGTGTTGTTATATAACTATCTAAGACTAGTTTCACCCACTTCTCTTTCCCTGCCTTTACTGTGACCATATTTATGAATAAATGTGTCCCTTACTCATTTTTAGCTCCTTGTCCAGGTTGCCGTATTATTATTTTCCTATGTCCTTTTGTCAACTGCCCTCTCAAATCCTTATTCAAAATCCTCCTCACTTGATTAAGAAACCAGTGTATCAGATGAAGTCTTTGTCTAATAGCTTGTCTAGCTAGGTTTGTCCCTTGAGGTCTCTGATATCAGAGTTAAAAACACTATATCTAACTGTTATCAGTTCAGTGACCTCTCCCATGCCACTTTCAACAATAATTAACAGCACTGTTTCAAGGGCGACTTCAAAAATGAGTGTATGAAATTGCATTAGATCAATGCAGCCAATTTAGTTCACATTTGGGGATGATAAAAATTTTTTAAGTGCTTTAGGAGGTCTACAGATTTTGTAAAAGGTCAATTGGACTTCAGCTTCTGAAAACTTTTACCTACAGTTGATTAAAATGAATGCTATCTTTTCACTTAGTGCCATGCTTAATAGTGTGTGGTGAAAACTTAACCATGAACAGCAGCTTCTAAAATGGCTTTATTTTACTTTTCTGCATTGTTCAGTGAAACGAGTTCAGAAGGAAAGTTGTAACTACCTGCAGTACAAACTGGAGATCAGAAGACCTCGGCTCGAGGTCAGGCTTGGCATTTGATCTTGGGTAAGTTACTTAACTTCTTTGTAGCTTACACTGTAGCTCTGGTCTGTAAGATAAGCACAATTAGTTCATCCATTTCTGTAAAACACTTAGAGAACTGTGACCAAAGTCACCATGTTTCAGTGGTAAACAACAGCAACAACAGAGTTAATGTCATAGCTTTATGCATAGAAAGAGCAACTCCAATTCTTGGCCTGGGACCTCAGCACAGAAGCTGAACATTCCTTGCTTTCAGAACAGAAGTTCCTAGCAAGTTAAAGTTTAACTTTGGTAAGGAATACTTCCAGTAACAACTGACAGCAACGGTTTAACCAGTAACTGCCACATTAGGAAAACAATCACAAAGGGTTGTGTGGGGGGGTTGGTTTTTTTTTTTTTTCCTGATTCTAATGATTGGCCAAAGCTATTAAAATTTAGTTCTGATTTCCTGTTTCATACAACACATCCTGTTAATTTATTCTTTCCCACCCCAAACTCATCAGGATACTATTACCTTCATCTGAATAAAAGGACTCTATATTTCAACAGCTGCTACTTAATATGCTACTCTTGTAAAGCTGCTTTATCTGATTTCTCCACATTTATGAGAGGACAGCAGATAAGAAAAACTTCCCTAAATAAGAATGATGTTATAGTTTACTGGCCTAAATGTGAGAATAAATTTATCATACTCTTCTTCACAGTAGCATTTCTCTCTTGGAACTGCTCAACTTCTCTATCTTTACCTTGGAGATGGGATTTAATTAATGTGAAACATAAGGTTGAGGGAGGAGAAGGGTTACTCCATCATCTAGACTCTATATTGAAATATCTACCTAGCGTGAATGGAATAAGTAAGAGCTCTGAATGGATCTCTGGAGGCTCTGTTGATGGTATAGAAAGCCCTGGCTCATAACTGAGCTGCAAAAATTGAATGCCTAAAGCTATGCTGTAAATCTCCTCTCCCAGTAGTAGCATAGTGTACAGCTAGTGGAAGAAACTGTTCATCACTACCAACATTCATCACTACAGTATCTGCATTCTTTAAAGGTATGAATATGAGATATTAGAAGTCAATAAGTTTGAAAGAATGTGTGGTTTAAAGCCTCCAGCTTTAAATCCCAAAGAAAAGTCATTGATAAAACAACTGGAGAGGGACTGCATGGCAGCACAGCATGATGCCAAGAGTCAGTTCTTTAAACAAGCCAAAGATGCGGTTGTTTGCCTTTAAAGTTAACCACCTAGAGCGCAGCAGGTGTATTCTTCAAGATTAATAGTCTCCTTTTGTTGTGTTCGCTTTTTGAGCATGCAGCCTTCAGTGTTGCTGTGGCTGTCACCTCCTTGTCATGTTTGCACGCAAATGGTGGGACACCCGTAAGCAGCCAGGGACCTAGAGAAAGCAACTAACAGCCTGTCCCTTTTGCTTCAATGATATATTGCTCCTGGTTAGTTTTAGATGCAGAGCTGATTGAGACTTTTCAATGGCTTTTTTTTTTTTTTTTAAAAAAAAAAAAAAAAAAAAAAAGGCAAAACTGCCAAAGCCAAAACATTTAGTGAAAGGCTGTTTTTAGTGATGTTTTCCTCAGAAAATCTGGGAGTCCAGAGATCAAACCATCACTGAGAAACTAAAATCTGCTTATTAAAATAGAGGAGTCCTAAAGTGAAGCCCTGCTGTATCCATTTCACATTTCACCTTTCACCCTGGATTTCCCACATTGCAGGTGATTTTTCTATTCTTGGGCTATTTTGAAGTGAAGTTCATCACAAAAAAATTTGAAAGGGACAGATGTCAAAAGCTCTGAGTTTCTTCACCTGAAACAATAATTCCTAAGAGGAATCTTCTGCTTCAAAGCAATATTTTTGGATAAGATGCTAAAAACCAACTTCTTAGCATTTTTTTTCTTGAGGGTCAACATGTAACACTCAAATCCTGGACAGATTCCAACACTTAATTCCCTACCAGTCACAAAATCAGATTCTACTCTTCTTACCTTGAGCTGTTGTACATCATTGAGAGTTGAGGCATTATTGCAAGGTACTGCTGACTGCATTTCAGCAGTAATTGCTGTTGTTCCTCTATGCTCTTAGCATTGTACTTTTTCTGAGGCTTTTAAACCATGTAATATATGCCTTCTGGAATGTGTTATGGAAGCCTAAGATTTTCTGGATTTAATGATGCTTCACTTGTCCACTCTTTGGTATGCTAGCTATGTTCCTTTTAGCTGACAAGCACTGGATACTAGTTTTCTTGAGACCTAATCTAATCAACATTCAGATGTAATTCAAATTATCACCTGGTGAATTGGATAAAAAATAAGAAATTGAGACTAATCTAGTCTCCTTAGTGAACTTTGGTGACTGTTCAAGTTATGACAACTGCAGTTGCTGGATTGTATAAATGCTGCTGGGGGCAAAAAAACCCTCCAGCATCATATCAGCACTAAAGGACACACAAATGCTGATGGCAGTTCTTTAGTTCTGTTCTGTAGTATTCCAGATGTGCTGCCCTTTCCTAGGAAAGGAAACAGTTCTGTTCTTATAGGCCTGGGGACAAAGCTGAATGGAAGATGCCTGCCTTTTGATAGGGAACAAGTGGGAAGGGCATGCACGCAGACGCATACTCTTGCACTCTTTCTCACACGTGTGCGTGCTCTCTATCTTTCTCCCTTTTCCGTAAAGATGTGGCAAGAAACTTTCATAACAAATAAATCAAATTGACTGCAAAGTGCCAATGAGAAAAAGAGTACAGACCTAAGAGTGTCTGCAAACTCTGTGGGTGGGAAAGACTGAAAGGTGTAACTTGCCCAGTATCACTAGCATTTCTGTAATGACAGGGACCAAAATCAAACTCTCAGAACATATAATCTCATTCTTATTCTGCTGATTAACTGTGTCCTTTTAAATAAAACTGTTTGAAAGTAGTAAGACTTTTGAGCAACTTAAAGATGCATGTAAGAACTGCATATGCTCTGCTCTGGCAAAATTAGTGTGTGCATCTGCTTCCCTTAATTGAGAACTGAAATACCAAAATAAATTCTTTCCCTTTTGCATCTTTTTTTTCACTCACAGTGGCTATTTAAAACACTGTCATCTTTTGGTTCCCAAGGCAGCAAGCAGAAGCAAATCCTGCCTTCTCTTCCCCCTACCTATACCAATAGTGGGTATAGCTGGAGAGCAGAGCTGTTTTCTTTTTAAATGTAAATATTTGACACCTTTTGGGAGCTGTTTTCTATTTAAATATAAATATTTGACAACTTTTAGTTCCTACTGATTATGGGAAAGATTGAACTTCAACCCATTCACTTAGCAAACACAGTTAAAGACTCCTTATTCCTTCAGTAATAGTGGGAATGTACGTGCTGCAGAAACCATCTGCTGCTTACGGTGATGGAATTAGGAACAGCGGCATCAGCTGAGGAAAATAGTTGTCCCTACACTTGGAAATGTAAGGATCATCTTGCAGGTGAAGCAGTAATGAGGAAAGCAGGAGCAACATTAGTAGAAGACAGTTAGCTTCAGGGTAGAACACTGAACCTTATGCTCCAGTTAATTAAATATTTGCGCATTTAACTGTAAGGTAAGGATCCTGAGAGAAAAGCTGAACATTAAGAATTATGTACAATGATGTAGCAAAACCAGAAGCAGTTAAAGAGAAAGAAAACTGAACTCCTTTACCCAGCATCATTAACCTGCATGCATGTGCATAATGATGTGCATGCACCAGTGCAGCAGGATTATATACAYGTGTAAGCAAATGGAATAATTAGACAAGCTAGGATTGTGTTACAAACATAATAGAAGCTTCGGCCTCAGAAATGTATTTTGATTTGCTGTTCAAAGCTCACAAAAATATCTTCCTATTCCTGCAGTATGGCATCATATGATTACCTGGGGRTAATTATATCTGAGCTTCCTTAATGCTTCCTTCACTGTAATCACAGCTGGCTGAACCAGTGCATTTGTGGTTTGAGGGCAAGTTGTAGGATAACCATAAAAAAGAAATTCTACAGCATTAGTTTAGGCTCTCTTTCATGGGACTGTACAGAGTGGGGGTGTATTGCTAACAAATTGGGTGGGCAAGAAATGCAGGTTCACTGAGTACTGTTCCCACATGGCGGGGGTGAAGATCCCATTGCAAGCCTGAGCTATGCAGACCACAAGCTGAAAAGTCATCTGCTTGCTGAATACCAAGGCATGGCTTGTGAGGGTGGTGCTGCTGCAGGGGCCCAAGGACCCAACTCTGAAGTGGAAGGAGATAGGAGTCACACATTCGGCTGGGTACAGGGTCCAATTTCAGTCCCTGGGCCATGACCAAGGTAAACTGTAGTAGGGCAGCAGGTGAATGTATAATACCACTAGTATTGTTTTGAGTAGTGGGGCTGAGGCTCTGGATAGGAAGAAAGGCCCTGTTTTTCTGTCTTAATGCTTTTATTTTCTTTTAAAACTTTTTCGAAGTGCCTCTGTACAAATAATTCTCTTGGGAAGAGGTTCACTAAAGTCTCAGATACTGGTCCCTAAATGCATGTTGCATAGATGCTTCTGGGTATGAATTAATGTGGAAGTTCTTGTTTCAAAATACTTCAAAGCTTTTTGCTTTGCACTTCAGCACAGTGAATTAAAGATATTTCCTTAGAATAAAAAGGACTAAGTAAAAGATGCATAAAATTGCTATACACGAAACCCAGCAGCTCCAAGAAGTGCCTGTAAGCACCTTCTGTCTCTACATAAAGGCCTCTAGTTTCCTTAAAGCTTGAATCCTGTGCTTGAGCTCTGGGAATACTAGACTTATAATTAAGGTTTGAATCCTGGCAGTCCTCATAGTGCTGCATTAATATAAAAAGAAGCTGGGACTTGAGTCCTGAGAAAAAGCATCTTCTGTTCTGCTGATAGGATAAAAGTAGGCTCCAAAACTCAAAGTGATATAAACCATTTACTCTGCCCACTTTCCGCCTCTCTTGTCCAAGCTTTAAGTGAGCGAATTTTGCTTCCAGCGTCTGGCTGTTTCCTTTCAGTTTGCCAGTTTGATTGGAGAGCCTCATCCTCCCTAAAGGCAAGTGGTGGGGGAGAGGCTGGAAGACAGCAGCCAGAGCTGTGGGGGGCAGCACTTATGAAAGAGAAAATGCCCGGGGTCCTTGCCACCAGGTTGGGTATTCTACAGGTACTTTAATTCATCATCTGCAAAAAAAATGGTCCAGCATAGCAAATAAGCTGTGCAGCTACATTTCTAAGATGTAGAAGTCAGAATACTTGCAAAAACCCATCTCTTGGGACAAGTACCCATCCAAATGATGAGCTTAAGTGCTTATGATTTTTCTCTTCATTTGAAGGGGCTAGGCCCACTTGAATCTGTTTCTATTAGCAGAAGTACATGTCAACAGCACAATTTCATGGCAAACAAATCAAGGCTCTTAGACAATGCCACAGACTCTGTTCTTCTTCCCAAAGAACCTGTTATTTTAAAAATCATTTGGGATATAATAGATTGCCTCTAATTTTGAAAGATCATCAGGAGGTCTTGTCAGCAACACATGGTGTGAAAAAGGGGAGGAGGCAAGGAATCAATGGCTAACTCTGGAACATCGCCTGACATCTGGAGGAGCCTAACACTATAAGATATTAGAGTTGGGTTCAAATTTATGATACTGATCTCATGCTAAGACAGAAATTAAGCTCAAGAGATTGAAGGCAAAATTTTGTAGGTATAGTGTAGGACAAGTTATTTTCACATACTGAATTTTTCAGAACCTGGCTTGATTTTTTTGTTTAGATTCTTGTGCCCACTAGATGTCACCAATGTATACTGTTCTTATTAAAACAACTTCTACTGTTGTGTAAGAGACTTGAGTTACCTGGAAGGTTTGCTAACATTTGTGGTGGTGGAAGGGATGTGTATATTAATAAATGGGCAGGTAGTGGATGAAACTGTGGCAGGCACGGAGAGCTGCATGGAATAAAAGCAGTTTATTATTGTTTTGAGTAAGGAAGGGACCCTTTTCTGATTCGACTCCATCATGTGCTGTGCAAACTCTTCTATGTGTTCCCAGTTTCTTCCCCAGGACATTCACGAAGTAACATAATCAAGAGTGTGATCCCCTGCACACTCCTCCTCATCCAGAACTGTCTGCAAGGCAGGCACATTAATGGCAGCATATGCATGTGCTTGAAAAGAGTTCAGGTGCTTCACTGTTACTGTTTTTTGCCATTGTTATATACAGATTTGGGCAGTGGCATTGACTGATTGCAGGGCTGAGAGGGGGCAAACTTCAAAGTTGAGTAGAGAAGTATGCAGTACAGATTGGTTCTCATAAACAGCAAAGTTGTAGTCTTTAGTCTTTTTGTATTAGTTACATCCTCCAGGGATTAAGACTGGCTCAAGGAGATGCTTTGAGATTTCATTATCTCAGTTTTCCAGTTAGTTTCACTTTGATTTAAAGAGAACCAGGATTAGGCCTAAGGGTAGTAAAGGGCTTTTAAATATGGACAGGAATATTAATTCCTAAGTATTTTTATTTGAAGGACCAAAAAGAAAGAGGAAAGTGGCAGAATTACCATTTTTCACATAAACTCCTTTGGGTGAAGGCTTTCTATTACTGTTGTTTAGGAGGTGAAGAGGTTGTCTTGCTGAAGCCCCAGTCTGGAACTCAGGAGATATGAGTTTATGTTCAGCTTCTTTTGTAAGACTTTGGGGGCAAGGTTTGAGGAGGACACTTTAAACACAACCCATAAGAGAAAAAGAACTTAGCAAGGGTCCATTTGAAGAAACCGTGTGGTCAGACTGCTTTCTCTCTCTCAAAATCTTCATCTTCTGGCCTAAGTAGCTCAGACCAGTTCTGCCTCCTAAACTTTGGCTACTCTTGAAAGAACCATACCTATTCTTCACATTTTTTTCCATAATACCAACAGAAAATGATCTAATGTTACTGTCGTGTTGCAAAACTCATACATTGAAGATTTTGGAGAAGATGGGTTCTTCCATATCCTCATGTCTCAAAGAAAGAGGACACAGATACCTCTGTTAGACAATGGTCCTAGCCTGTCTTGCATTTTTTCCTGTACTGAAATTTCACCGGATTTGACAGTGGAAACTGAGTACTGGCCAGTACAGTAGATCACATGTTTTTCTTTTGTATTTCTGCCTACCACTGCGACCTTCCTGTGTCCTTAGAAGCAAGTCAGGCTGCAGTGCTGCTGGCAGCACTTTTCTCACCCTTAAATATCAAGCCAGCAATTACAGAAAACCATGGTAATTTGAATTCGCAATGTAGGCTTGGTGTATAATTCCACAGACACCCAAGAGAGGAAGCCTTAATGACTTTCTGCAACAGCTATCTCATCTTTCATTATCACTCCTGTAAGTACATTCTACATTGTTTCTGAGATCAGTTAATTCTTCTGCATCAAAGTTATTGCCTTATGTCATTCTGTGTACCCTTCTCAAGAACAGATTGATCAGATGCTCTCAGGAGCATGTCTGCTGTAAGTAGCTAGTGCTGCAGCTTATACAGTGTTGCTAGACCACACAATAACAGATGAAAAAAGGCCAGTTTTCTAGAGCTGTAATTCATCTCTATGTAAATAATATTTTCATTGCCAGTTCTTGCCAAACTGGTCTCCATTGACTATTCCTCTGTGCCTGTGTGCAATAACACTCCATTTCAGTAAGTATTCTGGGGGCATGTCTCACTAACCTCCAAAATGCATCATATTCTTGCAAACATACTGTGCCTTATGTTGCATTTTCATGTGTTTGTAGGAAACTTGATCTGCCTGTTGGTGTAAAAGTAGGCAAGGAAGAAAGCTTCCTTTAAGCCTTTTAAACTGGAGAAGTCTATTCCCAGGAGGACATTTCAGCCCCTTTTCTCGGTACATGGCCATGGAGAGGAGCACAGGCTGACATCCCTCCAGAGTTCACTGTGCCTACATGGCTCTGCGCTGCTTCTGTGTTATTTTCAGACAGTTTTTCTTTCAGTAACCTTATTTTATGATCGTCAAATTACCTCCCAAATTTCAGTTCTGCTCCTTGAGCCCTGTCAGACGCTTTCTGCAGCCTTTCATTTTTTTGTTCTTGCCTTTTAAGGACACTGTCAAGAGAAACTACGCCCTGTATTCCTTCAGGTATTTGTGATGCTTTCTTGTGGAAAAAAGTATCAGGAACAGATTTTAAGCCACAGGGTAGTCTGCAACAGTATTTGCTCCCATATGGCATATTGGAAGTGCATATTGAACTCTTCCTATCTAGGGAAATTGCCAGAACCAACAGAAGATGTTTAAAAATATTGAGCTTCAGTCATATCACTAAAAATGTCCTGCTAGATGTAGGTAATTGTATTTATTGAACACTTCAAGTCCTAGATATTACCTGACTGACCTATCCATTTTTTTCCTGCTATTGCTCATAAATTCACTCTGTTGGTAAACTTCTCTTTTTTATTTCCATTATTAGTAGGTTTAGGCTTCAGTTTCATGACAAAGGATGTTCTTGGTGGCATGAATTATTTGGCAGTGGAGTGCTAAAAATTCAATTTTCCATGCCCAGTCTATCAGTCCCAATAAAGATATCTGAGAATTAATTTTGTATATATATTTTTGGGTTCCTTTATCCTGCGCATTCTCCAATTCAAGTCCAGACACATTAAGCACACTTCACAATTAATCTGATATTGGCTCGTTGTTTCCAGGCATAATAAACTTAGTTCTATTTTGATTGTTGATTCCCACCCCTCCCCCCCCACCCCCCACAATTCAAAATCACATCATACCCATCGTAGGAACTGGTTCCTCCATATCCATTCTCAGTTTTATAGGTCTTTCTTCTACATACCATAATGCTGGCTTCATCTGGATGCAATTCACTTCTCATGAAAGAGTTAATCTGGGCGTCTCAGCCCTTGCAGACAGTCTCACACAGAAGTCTGTCCTGCTGCCTGTACTGACTCCTGCTATACAGCATTAGGGCATTTGCTGCATGACCCTCACTGCACATGGCTGCAAACATTTGCAGAATCATTAATTTTCTTCTGATGTTTCTCAAATGCTAGATATATTCAGGTTCCCACATATTCCACACTTTTTTCTTTTGTGATTCCTTGCAGTTTGCTTTTCAAGGTGTCTTTTGAAGTTCTTTGTTTTGTGGTAACTAGTTTTCCATTTCCTTTCTCCCTGGTGCTTCTCTCTTGCTTCCCATTGAGCATTTTCATTCTGTATTGGATTGTCTGACTGCCTGACTATCTGTCCCATGGAAAAGCCTATGTCTTTAGCTGTCTGGTTGTGCCATGAATCTCTGATATGTAATTATGGAATCTGCCACATCTACTTACTAATTTAGTTACAAATACATAACTATAAAACATTCAAAGGACTTTTCCGTTACTGAACCTTCAGCATTTTCCTTTCTTTTAGAAGACAGTATTCCTGAAACATGGTGACACTGGCATCAACTGCATATGCTAGCTGGTGACTCTGAGCTCCTAGCTGGGGTGAGTCACTCCATCTCCCCGTCAGCCCTGTTTGTCTTCTCCACTTTCCTTGGCTGGAGCATTTATTTTTTCCCAGAAAGACCTTATTTTTAGAAGACTCCACTCACTGTACCATGCAATGTTTCTAAAGGAGGGAAGACCTTAAGCATAACTTACAGTACAGATGTTTCACTGGTACTTAACAGCTGTCTGTAAGGTGGGATTTGTCTGCTAAGGCTGCCTTAGATGCCCCAGTGTCTATGTTTCTGTGCCAAACAGCTCACGCTAGGTCTGCCAGCCTGACATCTGAAGTTCTTCAAGGGCAGAGCATGCTTCCCCATAGTGCAAATTACCTTGACCCTCTATGATGATGATGATGATGATAATAATAATAATAATAACAATAATAATAATAATAATAATGCCACTTTCTTTCTCCTTCTCTCCAGGCCGCTGCCTGCCCCAGGGCTGATGCAGGCTGTAGGCACATGGTTGGCTGAGGTGGAAGRGCAGGAGAGTAATGAGCTCTTTGCTGCAGGTGGCTGCTTGTGTGCAGTTAGCCTTCCCCATGGAGAAGTAAAACATGACCCAACTCATTCAGAGCAGGACTTCTACTTTGCAAAACATGTTTGGCCTCACAGCAAGCTGAAAGGGTGCACACTGCTTTCCTGTAGCTCGGCTAAAGAGCAATTGCTGCTGCAGACAAGGCAACGCCGCCACAGAGATGCTGCATCCGGGTGCACGGCTGCAAGCCCGCAGCCCGAGACTGCCAGCTCCCCTTGGGGTTGTAGTTAACACTGCGGGAAGCAATGTGAGAAGTTACGCACTGACTCTTGATTCCTGCTGTATGCAGATGCTGTTAACCTTTCATGACCTCAAACTTAGATGTGAAGTGGTTCACTGATGAATGTAAAACAATTCTTGTATTCTTTAGTTAAACCCAGTAGTGTACAAAATAGGTATGAGTGTAATGTGTATGTACCAGAAGAAGATGGTTTAATAGGTTACAGAGCTGTACAATAGGGAGAATGAATTCAGTACCATGTGACTAACTGAATAAGATGAAGACCATAAAAAGAAATACAATTTTTCTACAAAGCTCCTTTGTAAGTTAAAGCACTTTCTGTGCTGTAATAGAGAAGGGTTTTTTTTAGAAAGCTAATTAAAAATTTATCTGTAGCTATATTTTCTTTGAAGGGCTTGGCAATGTTTGAGTGCTAAGATTATTGAAGATGTGCTGGAAAAAAATATTCAGATTATTTTAAGAGATTTCTTTTGAGCATTCCTCCTGGGATCCTTTCTTGCAAGYGGTAAAGCCCTACAGTGTGGTTTTCCCAAGCACCTTTGTGCCATGCTTTGTATGGCATCCAAAGCAGTTTTATTATGGAATACTTAATATGCACTTTTCTGTAATTATTAAATGGATAATATTTGTTGTATAGCTTTTATATGGATTTTTTTACTTAAACTCAGTTGAATAGTTTCTAATAAAGTTTCAGAGCTGTTAAAAATAAAGTGGCTTGCTTTTCATAAAACTGCTTTTTTTCTTCCCTTCACTGTCCCATGCTACTTCCTCCCACTTCACTTAAAATCACCTCAGTATATGATTTAACATGTGTGGTCTAAGTGTGTGGCACATTAATGATTTCTTGACAAAATGTCATTATAGAGGAAATGATATAGAATGCAGTGAATCCGTTCGTCTTTAGTCCAATATTCTCTTAGAACATTTTTCTTCCCAGGGCCTTGCTTGTGAACGAAGCTCCAGGGAGACTTATTTCAAAGATCTGAGCAAGCTCTACTGCACAGAAGTGGAGACGTCTCATGTAAAATTATTCAAAGCAGCATGCGAGTGACTAGCAAGGAAGACAGTCAGATCACTACAGGCCAAGAGGGGTTGCTGGCCTGCCAATGTTTTGGGTGGTTGGGCCCATGTGCTTGACCCCCCAAGCCTTCCCCAGCCCCAGCCCCATCTCAGCCCAGCCCAGGGCCATCAGTCGCTGCCCCGCGATGCCGCAGCTGAGCTGGCTCCAGCCCCGCTGCGGCCCTGCATCTGCCTGTCCATGGGCCCCCCAGTTCCCATCGCTGCTCCTATTTGTCAGCTCTGTGCAATTACTTTTACCTATGGTGGCATTTCTAAATGACAGAATTACCTTCTCCACCACCACCTCTATTAAGATTGACTGTGAATATAGTGAGATATACAGAACTGGTGGATATTGGCAAAATGCAGAGGAATAGCACCATATCCTTTTCCCATTTTGGCAAAGAAATGCGCCGACTCAGATAAGAACTCTGGACTGGAGTGAGATAATTAGCTGCAGCAGAGTTCAAGGACTGATGAAGCACTTGTTGGTGATTTACCGAGTTGTCTGGCTCCCTCCCTGTCCTTGATAAAAAGAGAGAAAATATAGAAAGAAAATGCAGACATAACATTTCTCAAGGAGAACAGACCAAAGGAAAACATTAGTATGTGGAAAATTTGTGGAGTTCCCCAGTTACGAGAGAGCACCAGGACGCATACTGCATAGGCAAGATAACTTCTAGAAAAGGGGGATTTCTGTGTTTGCACCTGACACTACTTCTACACCCCTGTATTTAAAATCACCAATGAGCAGACTTGTATCCACCAGAAATGTCTCCACTCTATTTTCTAAGCCCACCAGTGCTTTTGGTCTCCACAATATCCTGGGAAAGAGAACTTCAAAATGGAACTGTAAGTTATATGGACAGACACCTCCTTCTATTCATTTTAAACCTGAAGTCTGATAACATTGTTAGGTGTTCCCTAATTCTGTATTGTGAACATAACAAAGTATTCTTCTTCGCTTTCTCTGCCCATTAAGAAGTTCAGGGCAGCTTCATATTCCACCTCTACCACTCATTTTTCAAGAGCAGTATATTGGCTAAAGCAATGCTACAGAGGCCTCAAGGCACGGAGTCCAACAGGGAGCCAAGTGTGCGAATCAAATGCAGCTGGTCAACAGCAAAAGCACAGTTCTTTCTGGTGTTTGTCAGGTTCTGTGGCCGCTGGAGTGGTCATGGGAAGATGGACAAACCTTCTTCTGCTCCCAGCACAGGGTGGGATGGCGGGGCTGTCCTGCAGTGCAGGGGATGCCTCGGGCTGCACCTCGCCCTGAGCTGTCCTCTCCTGCACCTGCATCTGGTGTATGGCAGCAGGGAGCTGGAGAGAAACATCCTCTGGAGCAACCAGTTACACCAGCCAGCGAGCCGTTTCAGGCTGCAACATCCTTACTGCAAACCTCTGGAGGGCAGCAGCTAATATGAGAGGAAGATGTGGAAGGATCAGCTGTCTCCACAGATACGGCACAAAAAAACCCCATAATATAAAGGAGGAACACTCACTACCCAAAGACTGACTGAAGGCAGTCAGAAATGCTGTTTGCTTGTCAAATGAACAAAAGCAACACTGTGTTTTTTATTAAGTTTGTTTTTAACAAGAACCTTTGTTCAGATGAAACTGGTACTCCTACTTGCTGCTTTGGAACAACATTCATGACCACTTTGAAAGCCTGTATTTTCTGTCAAATGCATAGGATCTAAGTAGTGGCGGTGCGTTTTCACAACAGAGAATCATTAGATCTTAAGAGAATTAACTTGTTTAAGGACTATAAGGGCTGGCAACTGTCATTGTGATTGACAATTGATTGTCATCCCTTTGGGAAAATTGCAGTTTATTCATCTTGGAGGAAAGGAGAAAATTATAGAATTGGATTTTCTTCAGGTGTAAATAAACAACAAGATCAAGTTAAATTCAATGGCTGGCAGGAACAGGCTGGCAGGCCTCTAACACCCTTTTCAGCCTCTCTTTATTTCTGCAGCTGACAGCACGACAGGAAACATCTTATTAAAATGACCATGCAATGAGTTTCTCTTTACAGCGATTCTGAAATATATTTACTTATATCTTCTAAATACTCTCCTTTCCAAAATAGAATGATTTAAGATACTGTGGGTTTTTTCCTAACCAACTAACTGCCAGACTGCTTAAAGAATCCCCACTTTTTAATAACAGCTTTTAAAGGCAAAGATTTTCAAGACAGATTAGGCCAACCGTCCTCACCAGACCGCTGTTCTGTCCACAGCACTGGACCCTTATTTCATTTTTCAAGTAAGGATCTACGAAAGACCTTACACTAAACAAACTGCTGGCCAAGAAAGGTTTCTTTCTAGGCCTCCCCGTCAGAGGCCGGTCAGTACTCCAAAGGGGGAAGGTGAGTGCTGTTAAATGGAGCAGGCTGACAGCAGACGCAAACATTTTGTTTAACATATTGACAATTTTATTTTGTTAATAAGGGAGTCTTGCTGTCTAGTGACCTATCATACACTTTCAGCTACCCAAGGTTAATTGAACTGAGTTGGCTTGAGGTCAAAGGCAAAATTAGGACCTTCCCCGCTCGGATTAAAACTCTGACCCTGAGGCAGGATCCTAAGGAGCAGCAACTCCTCCGCTGACCTGCCTGGTGTGTGGCCAAGGCCTATGTAAGACACCACCGCTGGGTATTTTCCTACTGCACAAAAACAACAGCGGACACATTTCATTGTTTTTTAAAAAGCCCAGTAACATTACTTCAACACGGCCAAGTAGAAGAGCGTTAAAGTACCCCCTTTTTTTAAGAAAAGCGATTTTAAGAGACTCAAATTGCCAGAGATGAGAAGTACTTACTAGAAGGGCTGCAGTCAAATATGAGGAAGAAAGGTGGACTCCCTGCCTCTTCTCAGCCCCTGGACAAAACAGGAGCACCTGGGCTCATGGGTTGGTGTCACCTCACGTCTGCAGGCACCATTGCCTGCCACAAGGAAAGGCTGGAGGTGGGCTCGCACCAAAGGACACGTGCAGCCCACCATGTGATGAAGACGGGGAAACTGAACACAGGAGTGAYGATGAGGTAGGTCATTTTAGCTAGGTAATGGGACAGAGGGAAGGGGGTCGGGAATAGCTGAGCTGGTCCCAGGGCTGCTCCTGACTCACCCCTGGCATTTTGCAGGCAAAGAAAATGCAGTTTCAGTGGTCCAACAGCTGGGTGCTTGCCCCAGAGCTGGCAGCTCTGGGATCCAATTCACCCCTTTTTCCCTCCAGCAAACCTCCCCCTACACCTAAATAAAGAAGCCCCCTACGGTGTCCTGGCTCGTTTGCAGCAGGCCCTGGGAGCAGGAGGCTGGGTGCTCTGAGCGAGCCGCAGGCTCAGCCCAGCGCTTCCTGGAGAGCCGGCTCCCTGCCTGGTGCCCAGCCACCACCACCACCACCACTGCCATGTGGTCTGTCCGAGTTAATACAGGCGAGTTTTCCAATTTCATCACTAAGTGAAGCATGGAAGGTCTTCCTGAACATGGCAGGACAAATATGAACATTAACGGCGAGGTTAGTTTGTGGACCCTGAAATGGTCTGGTGATTTGTCCTGTGACTGCAGCTGAGCCTGACCTGCCTGACAGCTGCCTAGCTGCCTGACAGGCAATTTGGAGGGAAGGGKTTTTTTTGTGTGTGGGGGGGGAAGGTTCTTTTTAACTTTGCTATTCAGCATAAATATGAAGGCTTTCAAGGAGACTGCTCATTTTCTTTGCAGCACAAACTTTCTAGTCAGCATGAAGTAATCTAGCCACAACAGGGCCCAGCTGATGGGAGGGTGCTACAAAATAGTGCTTAATTAGCCTAATTGAAACAAAGGAGATGCTGGGGCAAACTCCTGAGGAAACATCACTCCTGCAGGCTGAGCGTTTGCAAGGCTGTAGCCAGTAACTATAATGATGACTCTTGCTGAAAAATAATGGCAGCGAGTCTATGGTGGGTTAACAGCCCTTGGGTTTGTTGCTGCCCGGCAGGGTGGCTGCGGCCAGTGCATGGGCCCTGCAGCATGTGCCATGCAGGTGTCCTGCATTGGGCTCCAGAGCCGGGGTGCGCATGCCAGCCCTGCTGGGCTGCGGCGCTTGCTCTAGCACCCTGTAAGTCCCTGGGTCCAAGGGCACCAAGGGGTCTCTGGGTTCTCTGTGCTTTACCAAAGCCAGTAGGATTCACTGAGCTGTGAGAGTTTCTGTGTCCCTTTTGTCCCAATGGAAGGTCTGACAGCAGCTGGGTAACTCCAGCAGTGTTCCCCTATGGAGGCTTTTTGACTTTTTCTTCCTCTGCTTATTTTAGGCTCTCAAAGCTTAAATTCCATCTTTTGGGTATCTTGTACAAGTCTTCAAGAGTGTGCATGGAATATATGCAAGTATGAACACAAATACATTATATTTATATACACACACAGGCAGTGATGTGTATGTATGTGGAAATACACACCATGTGCACAACTTTTGTAATCGTCTGAAGTTTGGAAAGCTCTTGTGGTACAACAGCATATTGATTTTAAAAATATGGTATTTGCAGATGAAGCATCAAGCAAACCTTGTTTTTCTGAGCTGGATGTCTCATCAAAAGATAAGGTGCTCTTTCCCCACCATCCACTTCCTAAGAGTAAGCACTTTCCCATGATAGAAGTAGTTACTGTTTGTGAACTTGGTGTTTTGCCGCTTTAGAAATGCTATAAACTCAAACCTTAAGAAAAGGAAACTTGTACAGAGAGAAGGTGGAAGTGAGGATGGAAGGGCAAGAGTGAAAGATAAAAGCTGCAGTGCTTGCTGGCACACCTGGGAGTGCCAAGGCAGATGGGGCACGTCAGCTGAAACGATGGTGCTTGGGTCCATGTGAGCGGCCACAGGCCGGGGCCTGGATTGGGAGTGCTTGCAGGGAGCCACGCTGGCTTCAGCTGGTCACTGCAGGGCCCAAATTGCAGCATCTGTGCATGAGCACAACAGGATAACACGTGTTCAAGCTGCTGCTCTTGTTTCTGTTTGCTTCATCTTTAGTCGTTCTGGACCTTGCATCAGTGGCAAATGTACAAGTCTCGGCAAAAACGCTGTTGTTAACTAAGCCTGTAAATCACATGTGCTTTATGCCAGAGGGATCAGCAACCATCCAACCCTTTGGGTCATGGCAACATGTTCGTACATTGTGTAGGGGAATGAATCTCGGTGGGATTACTTGGGTGTTATGGCAATGCAAATATTGAATTATAATTATACTAACAAGCATAAAAATGCAACAGATGCTCTTTCACTTGAAACTGGAGCTCAACAGAGCTTCTGTCCTCAGCACGCGCACCACAGCTGCGATAGCAGTACCAATCTTCCTGTAGAGAGAAGAGAGAAAATGAATATTCAAAATTTGTTTTAGTTAAGCTGATGCTACTGTGGACTCTGTTCTTTCTCTCTGGCTTTTTCTTTGAAATGCAAATTTTAAAAAAGTGGAGAAATCAAGAGATGACAATCAACCTTGTTCTCCAGGGCAGGAGGGACTTGGAAAAAAAAAAGTTTTAAAATCTCTGTTCTGTTTAAAAGTTTTCCATGGAAAAACTGATAATATTTGTGGGGGAAGGGTGTATGGAAGTTTACATGTATCCAGAAACAAATTGATTGAACTATGGACAGAGTAAGGCTTACTAGCTATAGCAGCAGTTTAAAGCAGGGGCCCGTGCTTAGGGGAGCTGCGTTTGGGTGCATCTTGTGCTCTGCCTGGCCTGTGCTCATGTGGCAAAGACGGCACCAGCAAGAGCATGGGTGCACGCTAGCTAACAAATGTATCTGGGCTCTCTGCTTCCCAAGCTGGGCCTACCCTCTCTTTGCTGCTTGCAGGAAAATGGTATGGATAGTCGATGAGCATGGGCCAGTGTGTGTTTTTTCTTGTGTGGTGTTCTAGATATCGTGTTTTAGATATCCTGTACTAGATCCATACACACATACACACCTTGTCTTCTTTTTTTGGACTGTGCTGCTTTCATGTGGTTCACCTGGCCTTGCAACTTGTTGGCCAGAGTGAATAACATTGCTTCATCAGAGAAGATGCTCAACTGTTAGCAACTTCTCTTAGCTCGTTGGTAACATCATGACTTGTAGTCACTCATAGAAAAACATTTAAGAAAATGTATGCATGATGATGTCTTTGCTTCTTTCTTTGAAGAATAGAAATCTTGTCTGTAGCTGAAGAGGAAAGCTATAGATTTCTGAAATGAAACGGGACACTTGCTGAACTCTTCTTTGACTTGTTTCATAACCCTGGGGTGCTTTACTCGGGAGAAACATGTAAGAAAACTCAGTCCTTTCTTCCTGATTAGTCTATCCTTATCAGTGAATGCTGTTTAAAACTGCGTGACACCTGTTCTTGCCTATAAACCTGCACCAAAGAGGATGAAGTCTAGTCTATTGTCATTCCAGACATGCCAGGAGACATCCATAAGGTCATGTAAAATTATAGTTGTGCTTATTAGTAATTGCACTAATTACTAATTAGTAACTAATAGGTACTGAGCTAATTAATACTAGAACTAATCCACCATCTTCCAGTCATGCATTAAGCAAAGAGACTCCAGCTAAAGTTGGTTATTTTCTCTCTGGGGCAAAAAATGCACAAGAGTTTTCTTTTAGAACATGGAAGACAAGGTCAGAAATTCTGGCTAAGAGAGTCAATTTTATCATCATCTGGATGAGTATTGCATAGAGTATTGTGACAGAGAATAAAGGTTCATTAATCACTAATAATATCTTGAGATTGTCCATCTTAAAAAGAGGTTTCTTGTTTATGGGAAAAATGGCTGGTCTGGATGTGTGTGTGTTTGGGGGTGGGGGGACTGTATTTGTAAGATTTACTTGAGCATAGTTGCTACCTCTAAGAGTGGGAAGGAAACTGCCTCTTTAGCCAAGGCCAGCATGATGTAATTAGATGCATTAGTCCATCCACTCAGCTTTTGAAAGGAGGCTTCTGCTTCTAGGTTTGGGAGCGCCTGTATCTGTCTTTGTCCCTGCAGAAGCAGGGGACCGAAGGCTTTGCCTGCGGCCTCTTCTGTGGTTTCCCTCCTGCCTCTCCCACCTCACGGAAGGATTTTCTGAAACGCCACAAAAGCACCACAGAGTTTCCTTCTCTTTTCCATGTTTCTGTTTTTGTTGTTGTTGTTCCTTGTTGTTGTTGTTGTTCCATGTTTCATGTTTCTGTCTCTTCTCGCTCCCTCGCTTGCTCCCCTGACATCACAGCCTGTTTAGACATAAGCATAGCCAACGTGTTGCATCACATGAGTCAAAACAAGAGCCAGCTCCAGTACTTGTAGGCAAAATGTAGCACAGAACAACTGATAATAAGAGCAGAATTCTTTTTCTGTCATTAAAAATGATTGATGATTTCAGTCCAAATCTCTTTGGGCAATTACATGGAAATTTGTTTCATTCWGTCTATTGCCCAGGACCTCCAGGCACATACCAGCAGCCAGTTTATACTCTGTGCCAATTAGCATGCTGAAGTTTATTTCATTAGAGATGTAGCCTGCCACCAAAGGAAAAAGATGCCTCTCAAACTATTTAACAGTGACATAAAAGGAGCCCAGGATACTCATCTGCCATCCATTGCTTGTCTTAAACTTGTTCTAGAGATTATTGTATGGTTTATTGCTCACACTTAACAGTGAGGCCTACAGTGATCTAAGCTTCTTAAAGGTATATTTTGAAAAGAGAAAATAAAGAGGAACTGCTGCTGGAAAATAGGTGTGAAGACAACTACGTTTGCAAACAAATGAAGAGGTGTAGGACTGAAGCTTAAGCTAGGAGTGTGTGGTTTTGGGTGCTTTTCCATGGATTATAGTTCCTCACAGTCACAGCAGCTGTGTTGTTCCTCTCCTGCCTGTGGCTGCAAGGAATATGATGTGTGTTAAATTTGGGCTTTGTGGTAGTGAGGGTCACTTCTGGAGACTTATTGTCACTTACTGTAAGCATCAGTTTTGTGTCTAGGTAGAAGGAAACTTAAGAGCTGGTTGAACTTTTAACTCTTCTAGGTTTCTCAAAATTTGAGATCAGATCTTTGTTTTACATATTCTTTTGTTACTCTGCTAAGTTCAGTGCCTTTGTTTTACAGACAATATTTTTCCATCAGTTTGGTGGGGGGGGGGGCTCTGTTATATAAAAAAACCCTATTGTTCTTGGCATGGTAAAAACCTAGGGGAAAAAAAGACTTCTTTTAAATTCATTTCTGCCTTGACATTCAGAGAGCAAGTGGATACATGCTTCCCCAGAGAGTTTAGGCTGTTTAAAAGTATCTGGCACAATGGAGTTGTATTCTGAAGAGATTTAAATGCTGTTATAGTACTACTGTGACTATACTAAAGCAGCTGGTAAGAGCTGTATTTAACTTGCAGTTATGTCAGGTATAACTAAATATTTCAAACCATTATGAAATTCTTGCAGGATTTTTAAACTTTCTAAAATATAAGACTGTGATTAATCTTAAAGAACGAATATTCTGGGACTTGATTTTCTGTGGGGTTTTTTTTGTTGTTTGGTTTGTTTTTTTTACCAGCTATAAAACAACCCCTAATAAAGTAGTTGCAGCCAGTCTCCTGTGAATTTCTACATATATTAGAAAAGCAAAAGGAACCTTAAGTTTGTTTGTTTGCCCCCCCCCCCAGTACTTTACAATGCCATTAGTTTCCCTTTCAGACCTCAAGAGCCACTTAAAAGACTATGGGCTTTCTAGCAGCAGTTGTACAATGTTGGTAATAGAGGTCACATAAGCCTTAGTTTGAGTATGCTGTAAGCAGCATCTAGTAAGACAGAATTCTTTCAACTTGAGCTAAAAAGCCTGCCATCATGCCCTGAACTACCTCTTTTGCATTTGGTGCTCATCCATGTGCTGTGAGTCTCCTCTTGCATAAGACAGAGGAGCTTCTTCTGAGCCCTTCAAGTTCAGGTACACACAAAATCAATGACTTGCCTGTGTTTGACCCAGAATGTTTGTTCAGCCCTGCTCTAAACCTTACCTGCAGGGTCTGTCTGGTGCTTTGGCCACAAAATTAGGGCTCAAGGAAAGCTGTGTGCTAGGAGATTTTTCATGTAAATTTGTTGAATTTCCCTAGATGTTCGGAACACATTCTGATTTCTAAAATTCTGCATCAGAACTCAAATGGTAAAGTGCTAACATCTTTTCAATAAAGCTGACACAAAATTGTTCCCTCTTCTTGTGAAAGTTTCCAAGACTTTTGCTTTTCAATCTTACTCGTAATGAAACCAGACTTTGAAGTCTAGGGGTTTCCTCAGGAATAGAAAATTTAATTTTTTCATCAGTTCTACAAAGGATGATCTTCCTCTTGGAGCCTTGGAACCAACCACCTCTTGTCAGAGATGCAGGTATAAATGCAATTTGGTAGAGACGTGGTCCTCTTATTCTTAAAATGTCTCTTCCTTCCCCTCCCACCAAAACTTACTAGAATTACCATAAGTAAATATGTTTATAAGTAGAGTCTTAGATATCAAGTCTTCAGTTTAATCTTTCCTCCATGTGCCCCATCTGGGGCAGCAGAGCAGGGTGAGGAGAGGGAATGCAACATACTGAACCATTTCTAGGCTGCAGCTGCATCTTTGGTCTCTGCTCCCTTATCCTTCAGTGAAAAGTTTTTGCTGATTCATATATGACAGGTTGTAAGCCAGCAACACAAACATACTTGGCCAACACACAAAGGGTCYTAAGAGCTGTGTTTTTCAAAGATGATTCATTGCACTTTCATTAACACCCATCAAATCAAATAGTGTGCCATCATGACTTTACCTTCCTGGCATCTATTAAAGAGAATCCTCTGGCTAATCCCTCAGAGGTAATGAGCAGGGTGATGGTAGTCATAGAAACTGCTGCTTAAATAACTCTGTTTCGCACAAACTCCTGAGTTTGGCTAAGTAGGTGAGTGATGGAAATCTGTTTCAGCCCTGTAAAAAGACTGATATGTCTGAACAGCTATTTTACTGGCTGTAAGCCAGATTCTTGTTCAAAAATGAAATACCTACATCTATTCTTTAGCTGGGCTTGCTGGTAGTGAAATAAGGGGAATTTCTAAAAACAAGGTTTGTCTTTTATTGGCACAGGACCTTTTGAATAAATCTCATTCAAGGATGAGAAAAGAATTATGTGGGTATAGAAAGAGGTAGCCTCATACATGTATCCATGGTATCATAAATAGGTGCTGTCAGAGAGGTCCTGAACTCAGTGCMTCATCTTTAAGACCACTTTTTTCTAGTG
This sequence comes from Apteryx rowi, assembly GCF_003343035.1. Lineage (NCBI taxonomy): Eukaryota > Metazoa > Chordata > Aves > Apterygiformes > Apterygidae > Apteryx > Apteryx rowi. Next base: position 291,117 of record NW_020448230.1, read on the forward strand.
AGGGTTTAAAGCTATTGGTCTGCTAGCCTTGGATATGCTGGTCATGGTGGTCTGCTCCAGACTTGAAGAACTAACTAATTTCCATTATACTCATGAAAATTTGCAAATATTAGATGTTACCTGGGCAACCAAGTGTGGTGGTTAGGCACATTTCATGAGCCCTCTGCCTGCAAGGACTTCAGGCTTTCTGGACTCTTGCCAGGTTTGTCTAGTTTAAATTCTCTTGACATGACCCAGCAAACTGAAAAATGGAGTTTTATACCAACCCCCTATCCCAGGACAAGAGAGCTTCAAACTGGAAAGAGCCCAGCAGAGGGTGGCTAAAATGGTTGGGAGATGCTGAGCACGTGATGCACAGGGAGAGGCTGAGGGAGCTGGGCTAGCTCAGCCTGGAGAGGAGAGGTTATGGAGGGGACTAATCACCCTCTTCCATTGCCCCACGGGGTATGGTGGAGGAGATGAAGCCAGGCTGTCCTCAGGGTGCAGAGCAAAAGGATGAGAAGCAACTGTCACAAAGTACAGAAGGAAAAATTCTGTTCAGATGTAACCACTTCTACTGCAATGAACTCAAGCACTGGAGCAAATGCTCGGAGGCTGTGGGACCTCAGTCTCTGGAGGATTTCAAACCTCAGCTAGACAAAACCCTGAGCAGCCTAGTCTGACTTTGAAGCTAGCCTTGCTTTGAGTAGGGGTTGGACTACATGAACTCCACAGGTTGCACCCAACATTTATTTTTCTGCTATTCTGTGAAAATGAAATGGAAAACAAGGAAGTTACTTTAGGTCAAGCAATAAACTTATGTCAAAGTTGGGAAAAGAGAACGTGCATCCTCTAATTTCAAACCAGTGGTATATTGTGTAGCCTGTATTTCCTTTTTTTTTCCCCCCTTTTTTTTTTAAAGGGGAGAAAAAGCAAAATTGAACTCTGCTGCTTCAAAAATATCTCACTCTAAAGAAGTGGTGGATTCAAGCCCTGTATTTTTTCCATATGACATCTGTTGTGGATAAAAGGAACTGTGCAAGTATTTAATAGGAGCCACCTTATATTCTAGGAGTGTCTTCCTTTCTTCCAAAGACATTTTTTCAGAGACAGCAATGGTTAAGATGCATCAGCACTCCTGGACATTATATTTCAAAACAGAAATAGTAAGCTTATTCAAATGCTAGTATTTTCTGACATGGTCCATATCTTGGTTACCTTTAGTGATGCCATTAAAGTTGTTGCTAGCAGAAAGGAGTTTTCTCTTCCCCTGTGGTTCATGAGACAGCTGGTGTTATCTCAGTTATTGTTGTTGCAGAATTTTGGTCTGAATGTGATCTTCTAGCTCTCAGTATAAATTGTGCCAAAGTGCTGGGCATGTGTGGGGGGCTTTTTTCACTATATCAAAATATTTCATGAAATACAGTCCCATGAATCTGGGTTAGTAATCATGGATATGAATTAAATTATTAAGAATTATGATTTGAATTATGAAGATACCTTGTAATAAAGCTGTAGTATCTCTAAGCCTTTAAAAAAAGGTATTGACTTATTAATAGCTTTTATTATCAGGTTCCTGCAGATGTTTCTCATAAACTGCATTTTCTGAATTCCTCCAACACCTATAACACAAAATGTGTGTGTTTGCCACTGCCCAACCCCTTTCGGCTGGCTTAATAAATCTTTAGATGACCATCTGTGCTGTGCTGATCAGCCTCAGGAAAAATAACACAGACTTGCTTTCTCCACCTTGGCAGAGCCTTTGGCTGCATTATCCTGTGCTTAAAAGAGAGAGAGAGGAATGAATAAATAATTTGTTTATTGGCTACATCTCTGTCAACAGGCCACAATCCTTGCAGCACTTGCTTGCCTTTAGCAAAGGTCTCAGTGCTGGGAAGGGAGCACAAGCCCTGCTCTGGGCCCGTCGAGTGAGGGAGGTGGGCAGGACAGCAGGCTGTCATCTCTCCTGCAAACTCAGGTAGGAGGCCAGGGCTCTCCATTCCTCACCCTTGCCCCAGCTCTGGAGATGCCGCACAAGGTGAGCACACCACCTTTGCTGTAGCTTTTCTGCAGCACTTAGCGAGTTGCCATAACCTAATAAGTAGAGATATAACTTTTAACGACTTTGTTTAGGCCTTCTGAAGGGATCTACTTGTATCTTGGGCCCCATTCACCTGCAAAAACTGTTGCACCTGCTTAACTCTTTAGTTAAGAGTCCCAGTTCTTTAAAATCTTTGAATGACTGCAGCTTGCAAGAAGTGGTAAATTTCTCCCAAGTGTCCTTGTACAATTCTGGCAACTGAGAGGCACTATGAAATACCTTATTGCAGAAAAGGTATGTTCTGTATGAAGCATAAGCTCTTGGGCAGAGACTTAGAGCAGCTAGCTTGGATAACATCATGAAGGACTGTGGGTTTTAAAGATATTCAAGGTCACCTTTTTCATTCTGTTTTGTCATGTCTTAAACTGCTTAGGATAAACTCTTTCCTTCTGTGAATCTAAACACTGAGGTGACCTGGAGTTTACTGATCTTATGGTTTTACTGCAGGGTAAATACTAGAAAAATGGAAGTTATAAGCTGTTGAGTTTAGAAAACTAGAAAGAGTTGCAGGGTATCTTGAAGTAAGCTTTCTCTTGGTGTCAAGGTGGAAGATTCACAACTTGTGTATAATTCCTTTTATTTAAGGTGGATTTTTAAACCCCCAAAGGCTGACTTCAATAAAACTGAAACCTGAAGATGAAAGTGACTTTTACTATTTTTGTGTTATTTCTCAGTGTGGTATGTGTTTCCAGTTATCCCAATCTACTGTGAGGGGGCTACACTGCAGCCATGGCATTCATGAAATCCTAATGTTGAGTTGTTTTAACGACATGCATAATCACTTAGACAAATCTGAATTAGGAGAGGGGGGGAAAGATTTAAGCCTGCTCTTTCAGGGGAATCAGCCTTCACTATGGAGTAAACTCCTTTAGGATCAACTCAGTCAAACCTAGACAAGTTATATGGAGGCAGCCATCCTGAAAAATAACTTTCTAATTGATCTTGTCAGCAGCTGAGAAGTTCTTAGTAAATTATAGCCTATTTCTTCTGATAGGGCAGTGAATAGGAGATGAAAACACAGGGCTCTTCTCCTGTGAGTGTTGTGGAGTCTCATCTCAGTGTGAACACTTACTGTTGCTGCTTCTGGAGGGCCAAGGACTAAAAAGAGATGTTAAGGCTTGGCCTGGAGATGTCTGCAAAATAAACATGTTTGCTTTGTTGTTGATGGTATCCCTGTTCACCACAGCCTGGTTCTTCTGGTGGAAAAAGTTCAGGTGACCCTTCTCTAGTCACTTTAGTCTGAGATGACCAAGTAGGGTTGAGCCAGTAGGGCTGAGCTGAGGCCATAGAGAGGTGTCCTTTCCTGGATCTGCCTGTACCTATATTTTACTCCAAATGCTGATTGCTGTACATGTCTCTGCCTCTCCCCTGCCTCCCCTACTGCTAGAGGTTACCTGCCCTTTGGTTTCCTGAAATGATTGATTATGTGAACTTCCATCAGGCAAAATCAGCTCAGTTAGACTAAACCTAGGCTCAGCTCCTCTGAGGTGCTTAATGCCTTGGATGTTCAACAGCCTCTTTAGACAGTTGATATCCTTCAAATGGCCACCCAGCTGCCACCTAACCTACTGCTGCAGAGCCTTGATAGAGCCACCTATGTTTTGGTATCAGCAGTTTTGGCACAAGCACTATCTCTGAAGATCTCAGCTGGGATTTAAAAACTAATCATCCCCCCTTACCTTGTGATCACACTAGTGTGCTCAGAGAATATCAAAACTGAAGTGGCTCTTAAGCTGGGGGTCTGGCTGATCATCTTTATCTTGGGAAGCTTAGAGGAAGGGCGATTTCCAAACTACCATGATGACTAGGGTAAGCTTTTTCTGCCATCTCCCCTCCTCTGAGTGAATGCCCTAGCCCTATGTCCATCAATGACCTGTATTTCCTCCAATTGCATGCAGTAACCTCTGACTATCGCTCCATTTCAAACAACTTTCTCTGATCATTAGACTAATTGAAGAYGTGCTTAGGCAGTTGACTGTACGCTAGTGTCTCCAGTGAAGGAAAAGCTGCAACATGATTTTGACTCTTGCCTGCAGGATCTACCTGGAAGTGCAAGTCCAAGACCCACATCAGCTGAAAGCTGAAATGTATTAGTGTTCCAGGTTCACTGATGAAGGACAAGAGAAGAATTCAGGTATACAATTGAAGTCCTTGAATTCTCATCCTTTCTTGCTAAAGGTTTTTGACAAGAAAAATAAAAATGTCCAGAGGAATGCAACAGAGCCAAAATACTTGAAGTCTTAACTCTTTGATAACTTGTCTATTAGCCAATGCAAAATTGACAAGTGAGGTAGCTTTTGAACTGCATTCCATTAGCTCTAGGAAAGCCTCAAACTTAATGACTTATATCTTGGCCCTTCAAGGCATTGTTTCCTAACTGCTGGAAGGAAGAGCACATTTTTTTCCCTGGGCTCTTTATTGTAAGCCTTTCGTCTTTAAACATGTGACAAGATAACAATGTAAGACTCCCTGATTACAATACGGGAGTGTTTTGTAATCAGACTCACTGGCTGGTGGGTTGTTTGTTTGTTTTTAATCAGTTCTAAAGATAGGACATCAGGCCCTGGCTTGCTTTCCTTTCTTTCCTTATGCACAAAAAGCAGGATACTGGACTGGAGGAACCCACTTTAACAACGTTCTTTGCCCTTCAGAAAGTTAATACTGTATAGTTTCCGGAATACGGTATTTAGATACACTGATATTATCTGTGGATGCTAATGATGTAGTAGTAGTTTTGCAACTTCCTAGACAGTTGCAGAATGCCCACTGAGCTATGTCATACAGACAGCCTCTATCGGGGGGATTAATCTAAAAGAGAGGCATAGCTTAGAGAAAGCTAGGAAACCCGAACCATGAGCATTGAGCTAACTTTTGCTGAGTACTCTCTCCCTGTGTAGCTAGGGAGTATTTCTGACTACAATACACTTGTAAAAATTGGACAGTTATAAGTAGCAGATAAAAATATTCCTTTTCTCACAGCTCAGCAAGGAGGACAGACCTTTGCAGCAAGGAATAACGTCTGAGATGGTTTAAACATCTGAGTATTCCCTTTGCAGCTTGGTTTCATTGCAAGATTTACAGAGGATTGTAGATCTCTGCTATACTTAATGAGTTTTGGAAAAGCAGACCATGTGTAAGAACAGCCTGGAAAGGTTAGGCAGCTGACATTTCAGGAGGCAGCAAATAACACAAGTTGGTAATGTCAAGGAGCTGGTGTAAACAGTCTTTTGAGGACTACAGGTGGGTCCCAGGTAGATGTGCCAATAACTGGCAACTTCAACTTAAAATACGTTTTGGGTAGCAGTATTATTTCCTGTTTGCCTATGATACTCTCCAGAAATGTCAGGTAGGGATGGTGGTATTTTATACACAACATTTTTCTTCCTAGCTCTTTTCAGGGTTTGTAAAGATCTTCCCTGGAGGCAGGCTGTATTCCCTTCTTTCCTGTGTTTGTGAGCAGGGTTGGTTTACACAATACAAGTGGGGTCTTCAGGCTCTCTACCTACCCTCCAATACTTGTGTTGCCCCTACACAGCTACTTGGACTTACTGTGCAATGAGGAAGGCACGGTGCTGTCCAAAATACACCATCTCACTGGATGTGCTACCGTATATAGTAGAGCAGCCAGCGCATATGTTCAGGCACAGCAAACACCAGTCCATAAAGCTGCTGTGGAAAGTGAACTTGAAAATCCTTCTGGCCCTGATAAGGATCCAGTGCTGTAACAGTCCAACAGACGTTGCTTTCTTAGGCTATACCACAGGATGTGGTGTCAGCGTATAACTGTCATCTTAAAAGTTATAGCTGAAAACTTGCATCCTTTGATCTAACTGACCTCAACTATTTGGGGATAATTCTGCTGGCAAGTAGTGAATTCCTGTTTATCTACCCATTGCATTCAAATGTATTTCCTAGAAGCCGCTTAAGACAAAGTAGGGCAGGAGACTTATTCAAACTAAATAGGCAGTGGGCAGAAGGTGTGCCTTCATGGAAAGTGATCTTAATGTACTGGGTCAGATTTATACCTCCTCAGAACTGGATATAAGCATCTTCTGACTGCCTGTAGCGAGGAGGTGACGCTGCTGCAACTTCCCTAGGCTGCAAGGATGCTCGCAGCTGCTGTGGGTTGTGCTTGGTCTCAAAACTCTGAAGACCTGCAGACGCCACGTTCTGATAGTAGATTTCCCACAAGTTTTTGTCAGAAAAGGCCCCCTTATTTTCAGGTCCCAGGAATGCTGGTTGTCTCAGAGTCCCTGTTGATTTAGCCTTTCTGACTCAAGCTTTTCTTTTGTTCTGTGGTAGAAATTGCTATCAGCTTTTGGAGACTGTGATTTGGTAGTTGTTGCCAGTGGTTTTTGTAATAGACTTCAAGTACAGCAGATGATAAAGAGATCACTTTTTATTATGTATGTCAGTACTTGCAATTGCAAAGCTTGACAGTTGTATTCAAATTGCTATGGTCAAATACACTTTCATGACAAAGATAACTTCATGTGCTTTCATTTGTAAAATGCCTCGTCAGCTAGGCTCATGGCCTCACATTAATGGCTTGCATATGTGAATGCAAGAAATGTGGACCTGGCATATTTTCTATTTTAAAGAAACAATATATAAATTTCTTTTTAATATCCTTCTAAGCAACACCCTCTTTGATTGATAGGCAGATTCATATGTGACTATCATGTAAACACTGATATGTGCTGCTGAGATGTCAACAATATTAATGAATTTGACTGTCTCTTAGCACTGTGAGAGAGCATTCTGGATTTGTGAAAAGCTGGGCTTTTAGTATGAGCCTCTCAAAAGAAGAGTTACATTTGTGCTAGTGCCGCAGCATTGCCAGCAGGTTATGACTGATATTAGACTGCTGTAATTGTTTTGTTTGTCAGACATTACAGACAAATATAACCTCTTGAATATCTATTAAAATACGATGGAAAGGCATAAAGCTCTCAAACCATTTTAACCAGATTTCTTATTTGACTTCTCATGAGGYTCTTATGAAGATCAGAAAGCACTTTGGTATTTGGCACCCATGATATTGGCTATACCTGGTGCAGAGGAAGGAAGGTTAACAGCAGAACCCCAGAGATGCTGCCTGTTACCTGGTGCCTGGTCCTGTTTCATCTCATGATGAGAAAAAGGCACACAGCAAGAAGCAGGGAAAATGCAAGTTCTGTCTGACACTTGCAGATCCACGTATTTGTGTAGGATCTTCATGCGGGATCTTCATGCATTTCATATACCTTTGAAAAGTATTTCCTTGGCTCTGAGCAGTGATGTGTGAAACACTAATAAGATATGAACCCATAAGTCATTAAAGAACACACTAAAAGGGCCTTTTAGCAGCCTTGTCCTTCCTCTTCTGTCTTTTACGTTTGGTCAGTCCCTTGCCATTTAGGCCTCAGATGGCATAAATTCACATCCTTCAATCTGTGCTTCATCTAAAGTCTTAGGGCATTGACTCTTGGAGGGTTGTTAATGTTCCTATGGCACAAACCTATAGCACTTGAACTGTTATTGGTGTCATTATGTACATTGTGGGATAACTCCTTGTTTTAGCCAAGGCATGCAAGTATAGAAACAAACAGCTAAAGCAAGTATGAACTGGTTTGCTTTCTTGGTAGGTGTTGTGCATTGCACAGTCTGTGCCTCAAGCTCTGCTGGCTTGCACAGTTTGTCACCTGAAGCAGATCTGCCTCCTTGGCCAACCTGTGCCATGGAAGCTGCAATCCAGTGAATTCCTGCCAATGTCTTTTTTTGTTTTGTTCTGGGTTTTTTTGCTTTTGTTTTTGTATTTTTTTTTTCTCACCARTTGATATCCTGTGTTTACTGTATGTTCTGGGATGTCCTCAGGCCAAACAGTCTCCCCTATCTGGGCCAAGAAGCTGGGGAACTAGGTTTCTTTACTTTCCTGGAGTCTATGCCGGTTCTGKGACCTTCTCCTTGCTGAGGGGTTAGGTCTTTAGTACTATGTGTTTTTAATTGCAGAGGTGAGTTATTGCATGACTTGCTTTCACAATATCTTTCTAACTGACAACTGGCTGGTCTGATATTCTCCAGTTCGCTTAGTCTTATTAACATGGCTCAGGTTTTTGCTAAGATTCCTATTCCAAATCCTTATTTGTTTTATCTGAATAGTTATAGCTGGTGGTTACCCAGCAGAGGTAAGTTTCTCTCCCTTTCTGGTCCTTATAAAGTGACATTGAGAAAGCAGCAGCCTAATTTCTTTAGCATGTAGAGAGGCAAGAATTCCAGATGGACTTCAAATATTGGCACTGGCCTGATTTAACCGTACCAGTGATTTTTTTGAAAATCACTTTTCCGCCTTTTCTCCTGACATTACAAGATGACAGTGACAAGAAATGGCATCAACAAAATAATTTGTACTGATACAGCTAGTGCAAAAATAAAACTTGATAGTGCTAGAGGGACATCTGTTATCCCCTGCCACCCAGCAAGAGGTAGAAGGCCTGGCAGCAATGCCATGCCCTAGCCAGTATGCCTGCAGCACGGTTGGTCTGGGGGTGATGCTTCCAGGACCTTCCCACATTGCTGTTGTGGGCTCTGTGTGTGAGGCGGCAAGATTAATTTAGAAGCCTTCCTTTGTAATAGGAGGTGTAATGCTTACATGTGTTTTTAATGTTTTATTCCCATAAGCTCTGCTTGCTGTTTCTGAATGCTTGTGGAAGAGGGAGCCTGGGGAAGAGATTTAGGACTGTTCTGCAAAGGGAAAGGGGGGAGAAAGGGGAAACTGGGACTCTAAATGTATAGAGCTTAAAAGGGTTTCTACTTTGAGACCAGCCACAAATTAAATGCTTTTGTCATGGTATCATAGGYATATAATCAAATCTGTTAGTTTCCATTTGCTGAATTTCAAGAGCCCTTTCCCAGTCAAAGGAGAGTTTGACATAGAATCATGTCACTGATTTTTTGGGGTACACACAACCAGATACTCTGCTGTTCTTGAAGTCAGACTCTTCCCTTACTGTAGGCACTGATAGCAAGCTGTGGTGGTGAGTCAGCTAGTGCTTCAGCTGAAATGAAGACTAGTAAGAAGTTAAATAGATTGTCAAACAAGAGTCTAATTACTGTGACAGGACAGAGGTGTGTGGGTTGTTGTTTCCTACATGCCTGGGATACTCAGAAATCATGTCTTTGCATCTTCTTTACCTCCTCTGGCGTGGAAGACAGGCTGTTGGCTAGCCCTCTAGATATGATGCTCCGCAAGYCCCCAGCAAAGTCCACTGCAATAGCTTCTCTTAAAGGTCAGCCTATATGTTTGGTCTCTATGCATCAAAGGCACCCTTACCTTTGTGCTGTGCCGCTCCTTGCAGGAGACTTACAGTGCTCTGACTGAAGTCAACGAGCAGCTGGAGACAGGAGAGGAGGGAGGCAGATCTTATAAGGTCCTGGTGAGATGGGGAGCAGGGTGGTGGCCATGGGCAGTCTGGACCTGTATGTGTATAATGTGGTGGATGGATATGGTTAAAGCTGTTGAATTTGTTGTTACTAAACATTTCTGAAGCTGTGTAGAAAAAATGGTCCTGTTATCCTTGATATCTGGATTTTTATCAGCAGGGAATACTAATCATGGTCTGTGAAGTAAAGTTTTGATTCAGGATGAGGGAATGCTAGATGTGCTCAAGCATCTTGTTGTGCTAGATGGTAGGGTTTTCTTTTTCCTCTAATGTGGAGAAATGAAAGAATAACAATCTCTTACAATTTCCCTTTGCTTTTAGGTGCTTGAGCCTTTTTTGGGGGATTCTTTTTTCTACAAAGCTGTTTTTGTTTTTTTGTTTGTTTGTTTGTTTTTTCCTTCTCYAAACATGATGTTTTGGAATCTGTGATGACAAAATATTTTGCAAGAGGTAAAAATTAAATGCTTCATTTCTGGGTTTGACATGTTGAATTTAGGACATTTGACATCCAGCTTTTCAGAGAAACTCCTGCTAGTTTCCCTTGAAGTTGGTCGGCTGTTCTAATCCACCATTACCTGCCTTGAAGAAGAGGCACATAGCACAAAGATGAAATTCAATGTTTTCATTCAATCAATCACTTTGTCTATTTCAGCATCAAGTTGAAAAAACAACCTATTAATTCCACTGTCCTGGGATTTGGTAGCCTGCCAAATCCACACTACACAATTTATGCCACAATTCTGCATTGTAATTGCCCAGGGGAGTCTTGCGGGAAGATCTAACCTCATCTGGGAAATGATGCTGCTCTTTTCCATGCTTGGAAAAGTCATGTCTGCCTCCAAAGTCAAGAGTGTTCAAATGCTCCTTGTAGTAGATCAGTGTCAGCAGATCACACAGCACTGTAAAAGGAGCTCCTCAGAGAACAGGGTCACAAGATGCTGGTTAAGCAGTGATTTCAGCCATTGACAGATGCTGCCATTTTCTGACCTTCATCTCACAAATAACTCTCTCTTGGTTTTAATCACTTGGGTCTGCTTTGGGATGACAGGAGCATGGGACTAAAGGCCAGTGCTCATTTCTCTAAAGCATATTTAATTTCAGCACAAAATTGGACTCTTTGACCATGCAGACTTCATGGTAAAAACAATTTGTTACTTTGTCTAATGTGAGGTGCTTTGGGAGGTCAGTGGCAAAGCCACTTCTTTCCTATCCTGATCTCGCTCTGTACAGCAAGAAAAACAGGATACTTGTAGGGGGATAAGCTGAGATTGAGATAGCCTGTGATCCATCTATGGTAGAGTCATCTGTGATATTCACTATATTCCCCCTTGCCCCCATAGATATATATGGTATATTCACTATCCCTCGACTACATGCAGGAAGGATTCACTCAGTCCTGCTCGCCTAGTCCATTCTCATTTGGCCCGGCATCCTCCCAGCTCCCTTCCTCCTTCCAATACAACTTTTCCTTTTCAGAAACTTCTCCTGAATCCCTTCAGAACCTTCTCCAAACTTTGTCCAATGTATTTTGGGCTCAGAAATATCAAAATATCAATGAATCTGTTCTTTCCCAGAGCTTGCTGAACAGCCTTTATTTTCCTGCTGCCCCTGCTTTGAAACTTGGAACACAATTAGGTTTAGCAGTCCCCTGGTTCCTTCCCAAGCACGTGGGAAATGCCCCCCTTTAGTTCTTGTCTGCATGCCCCTCCTTGTGCATAAGGAGATGCATCACTACTGTGTTACTGTAGAAGATRACATGGCCGAAGTCCATTCTTTGATCATACAAAATTGACTCTGTGATCATGTAAAGATCTTGGGCATCAAGGAGCTTGTGCTTTATGCAAAGAAACAAGCAAGCTCCAATAAGGATTTCAGCTAAATTTCTTTGGTCAATTAATAAGCATTGGTTTAAACACATTTGGAGCTCCCTAAGGGTCTATTTGATTGTGTTGCATCCTCCCAGAGGATCCTACTCCAGAAGCTGCAGGAAGGGACAGGGTTAAAGGCCAYCCCAGTCAATATTTTCTTGGATCCTTTAGTAATGAGTGGGCCCAGGTGAAATTTTGTGCAGGGGCAAACTGAGAGGGGAATATTCTCTTGGAGAAGCAGAAAATTACCACTTGGACAGCACTTGGGTGGGAGGTAGGACATGCAGAGAAAGGGAACAGCCAGCCTGCACACCTCCCTTGTAACCTTTCCTAACCTTTTGCCCAGCAGGCATCAAGGAGAGTTTTGACCCTGGGACAAGGCAGACTTTCCCAGATCTGCCTTTGCTGAGCAAAGTCAGAGCATTGTCCTAGGTGCTCCTTCGAGAGTAAGAAGCTGAGATAGGGGCTGGTTTGTTCTTTTATTCATTCCTCAAGCTCAGCAACTGCTTGTTCTGCTGCCTTTCACAAATATAGTGTGACTGTCAGATAAAAAGCTAGGATTTAACAGTCTGGTGGTACATGTGAGCGGGTTTGGCTGAGAGGCTGAGCAAGCCTCTGGGTTGTTCCACTGCTCCCTTTAAGCAGCAGAATTGGAGACCTTCCTGGGTGGTTTTGCAGCATTTCCCTCTCAGCAGGGGCTGGCTGGAGCKCAGCACCTCCCTTCTCCCAGGGGAGATGACCCCTCTCTTCCCACAAAGAGGGGAGAGGAGGGTGAGAGGAAGCGGGGCGGTTGTATAGTTTTTGACATGGTGGTGATGGTGTGAGGGGGGAAAAAAACACTCAGACAGTGCTCCAGAGATGAATACCTCCCACATGGCTAAAGCTCCTGGCACATGTCTGATATCTGAGAGAATAAATCATCATGAGTGAGAAACCAGCCCCAATATTAATCTTGAAGTAAGGGTTCCTTCTTGTCTGTGAAGAAAACTCCCAGATTTTCAGACAGGAAGGAGAGACGTCATATTTAGAAAGTATATGGTTACAGAGAGAGGGTAGAGGAAGTGAAGGCAGATTTGAGGAGCAATACCGTAAAAATAGTGTAAGATTCTCTGTGCTGTAGAAACTGTGGCAGACTGTTCTGCATTAAATTCTCTGTAACTTCTTCATTAGATTGAGTAGTTCTGAACAGTTTCCTAACATGGGTCAAAAAACTTCTCAGTTAATGGAGAAATCAAGAGAGAATGTGCAGTACTTAATGTGAAGAAGCTAAAATAACTAAACTTTAAGTATGGACAAACAGTGTCATGAATTTCAGTGGGGGCAGGGGGAAAAAAACATCTCTCCTGATTACCTACTGTACATGTCTGTTGTGGTTGTCACTGTAGGTYGCTAAGGAACTTTGGTTATCTACATTTCTGCCGTTAATGTTTGCTTTCATGCTCACACTTCACAAGGAGCATTTTCCCTCTGTACTGGCACTGACCTTTTTCTTCCCCGTCATTAGCAGAAGTAACAACGGTGTTACTTTTATCAACCTGAAGTCTGTTGCTTCAGTGTTTCAGAAGTTAAATATAGAAATCCTTTAGCCCTGCTGATGCTTAATGATATGGTCATTATGCACAGTAATACAGCAGATAAAAGCTGTTTCAAAGGGAAGGGAGCTCCACTTTTGTTATTAGCAGTTACACTGCATGCACTTAGAAGAAAATAACTTTCAGTGGACAGATAAAATGATGTGACCAAAATTACTGAAATCACAAAAATTAGTGACGCAAAGGGATGTTAAGAGGCCTGTTGCCCTGTTCTGAGACGCTATTAACTTTACGTGCACCACCCCTGGCAGATGTCCATCAGATTTATAGCAACAGTGGTGTGTGGTGTGTGGGTCACCCCCTACTTTAAGAACAAATTCAACAGGATACCTTCCTTTCCCTGGTAGACATGGAGTATAATTTATTGATTGCCGTCTCTCAGTAAAATCCTCTTTTCATGCTTCGAGACTGTTCTGTTCCCTCTTGCTTTTCCTCTGTACATTGAACAAATCCAGTTCTTTCATCCCTTCCATAGAAATCATATTTTCTAACTTTGATCATTTCTATTACTTTACTCTGGACCCTCCTGTTTCTCCCCATGTTTCATTAAGTGTGCCCAGACCCAGGGACACTTTCATCTGCGCTGATCCAGTGTTGAGTAAAGGAATAGTTACCTTTCTTATCTTGTAAATGATGTTTTGTCTCTTGTACCTTTAATGAGTTTACCTCTTCCTTCCAGCAATATAATTTTTGATTCCTTTTGAGTTTGCTCTGCTATAGCCCCCCGGACCCATTCACTGTAATATTGCAGCCCAGAGGAACCCTCCCCTTCTGCATGTACACAGTTCACCCCCTTTTCTTCCCTCTGTGGTGCAGTATTCTGCGCTCCTCAAATCAGTTCCAGTTTGACTTGAGAYTGAGCATGATGAATAGGAGAAACACTTTGAATTTTAATCCTGTCCTTAAACAGGATTAAACGTTAGTCTGCATTCTTTAGAAACATATTCTCTGTTCTACCATTCAAGTCAGTAACATGCAGTAGGTTTAACAGATCCGGACTCGGACTTTCCTCTGTCACAGTTAATGTGACTGATGCACAGTTTTACAGGACCACCTTTTTTTGCATTTATTGTAGTCTGATGGGAAGAACAAACAACTAACTACTGCCACAGGAYCTTTTGGTCCTCCAGAGTTCTTGAAGACTGTTCACCAAACACCTCAGCTGTCTTCAAAGGAACTGCTGGGTGAATGCTGTCCGGCATTTCACATTAACTGGAGGAGGGAAGACAGGCCACAGGGAGAGATATTAAACAAGATTTAGGTATCTAGCCACTATTCTGCTTTCTTGTGAAAACTGAAGCAAAGAGGATATGGAATGGTTCAGCCTTTACTAGACAAGCTTTCTCCCTTTCTCAAACTTATAATGTTCTTAAATTTTTTTGCAGCCTTCTTTGCTTAGTAATACTGTCAGCTCCTCTTGTGACTTACTTTTAATGATTTGTCCCCACATATCTGTGTGAATATTTTACAGCTATCACTTGTTCTGTATTTGTTGTTTGTTATCTTATATTTTTTGCTTAATTCTGTAATCTCATTTAAATCATTCCTGAGGAGTCTGTAAAGCTTTCTTTCCTCTTTGCTGGTTAGGTTGTTTTATCAGCTTTCCTGAGGGTCAATAAATAAGAGCAGGACGCCGTACCTCACTCTTTGCTTTCTGAAGTTTGCTAGTTTCAAATCCACTTTCAGTCAAGTGACTTCTGTTCTGTGACTTTTCAAATCCAGATTCACAACAGCTCTTTTCTATTAGTCACAGAATGGTTGTCATTCAGGAAACTTGCTGACACTCATTGTAGACAGCTCCTGATTTTGGAAAGGACTTAGGCAGTCTATGAACTGTCAAACAACCTTCTCCCCTTACCTCCTCCCTCCATTCATTAGCTATGGCAGTATCTCTTTACAGAAAAGCTCTGCATAAGAGGAGATGCCAAAATCTCCTCCAGTTCTTTTAGCAAAAAAGAGGTGATGTTGCACTCCTTAAATTCTTCCTCTTCTGAATTAGCATAAACAAAGGAGGAAGTGGTAAAGACTGGAAGGAGAATTTGGGATGAAAACCGGCTGAAGAAAATAACTTGTTCTGATTCAGCTCAGGGCAAAAATGACTGATTCATGGAAAATGTCCCTCCCTCTGGACAGTTGCAGAGGACTTTTGCAACTGCCCTTTGAACTGGACAGATGTAGCAGCACAAGAAAACGTCAGGCTAATTGGGCAGCAAGTTGTTCACCCATCATACAGGAATGCTTGAAAGCCCTCAAACTTAGATGGGATAAGGGACTTTGAATCTTCTGAGCTTCCCCAAGTTGGAGCTGAACCCAGGGCCTGAATGTCCCACAGCAGAACTGAAAGATGAACCTGCAGCTTCTTGTGACTTTCTTGGTCCCAACTCCAGTTTAAGGAGTCTAGGAGCTTTGGCGTAGCCTTTTTTGCTCCGGAATCACTCACAAATCTAATGTTTCCATGCCAGGGCCCAGACACCCTAAGTCCCTGTGATGACCCTGCTGGCCAGGCTGTCCCAGCTCTGATGCTCTGGAGCTTGCAGGATCCATATCCTTTGAGAAATACTGAAGCACCAGCTGCAAGAGCAGAGGTCAGAGACATTTCTAAAGCTTCTGCTTTGCCGTGAAAAATAGATCAAGCCATTTGAACTGTCAAAATGTATTTTGGAAATATGTTATCAGCGCTAGCCCACCTCTTCCTGGGATTAATTCTTCTACTCATCGTTTAGAAAATTCAGAAAACATGTCCCTGTGGTTTGCAATGCTTGATAGTGCTTAAAAGCCTCATGGGAAACCTCTTTTCTTAGAGACATCTAGGAGAACCAATATGAATATATCAAAGTGGGACAGTAACATCTATTTCAAGGATTGACTATGGCTGGAACACAGCTCAGATATATAGCATTTTAAATCCTTTTATACTGCTCTTGTTTGTCGGTCAGCAGAAATACTAACTCATCATACGTCTTCAAGCCCAAATCATGCTTTCCAAATTGTATGGGGGGAGATGGGTTTATGGACTGAAATCTGAATCCAGCTGAAGTCTGTAGAATTTTCACTGACTTCAAAAGGGGCAAGGTTGTGTACCTGAATGTCCTCCTTAACATTAGCAAGTAATGTAATCTGGATATACCTGTGTCCACCTGCAACAGACAGCAGTAGTGTAGGCCATAGTGAGAGGCCTGTTAGTAATTTTTGGAGCATGAGGCCTCTTCTAAGGTGGAGGAAAAGAGCTGCAGTTCCCCTGCAGGCTCTGTCTGTCCCGTGCACTGCACAAGTTTTCCATAGGACTGGCTTTGGGGAAAGAAGGAGCATCTCACTGACATAGCCCTTCTTTGACCAACCTGGATCAAGAAGTTGGCTCTGCCACTTCAGACTTCACACTCTCTTCTCCCAGCTGTGTTTGGTTGCTGTTACAGAGTTGGTCAGGGTTGCAGAGCACCTCCAGGGCCTTTCTACAGCCACTGTGCTGCTCTGCTACATCTGGCGCTGCACCTCTGGCACCGGCATTGTCTAGCTTGCCTTTGCCCTTCACTAGCTCTGGGTTACACCTGCTGGCTTGGTCCCTTTGGCAGGAAGATCCTGTCTGCAACTGGCCCCAGCCATGAATTTAACTAAACTTTAAAGGAACATTTTCAGGATATACTTTTTTGAAGATGTTTTCATAGTAAGTTATAGTGTTCCCTTCAAAGACTTAAGAGGTCTTTTCTAAACAAAGCAAATACTTCTCATGGATCTTAACACTATAGAGTATATGTTTTTCTCAGTCTCCTTGTACTTTATGCTAGCTTCTTCTAATTTCCTCCAAATGTATCTAGAGTAAATAAACATCCAGAGTTGTTTTCTTGCAGTGAAAAGTGAAAGTTTGGAATGAGAAATGGAAATCATGGTGGGGTGGCAGCAGATTTAGTTGAAACTCCAGGAGCTGCTGTATTGTTTTGTAGCTGAATGCAAAGTGAATCATCGTGACTCACTAAATAAGATAATGGTCTCCCCCTCTGGGATTTCTGTTCCTGCTTGAGCAAATAGAAGCCTTGCTGTGCCAACAAGTGAAACAGTCTGCTCAAGGCTGCCATAAAGTAGGGCTGTATCTGAACCTTTATACCAGCTGCAGTGTACAATAAGTCTAACTTGATCTAATACTATCCAGGTTTGATCTGGATGCATCAAACATACATGGTGCATTCAGAATTCTTTGTATYGTACATGGAAGAAGTCTGAGGTCCCTGCTTGTGTGGAAGCAGGGACACCGCATGTGACATGCATGATGATCTGGGCTGCCTGCTCTTAAGGTTCCTCTAGCACAAACAAGGTTTAGTTATGTTTTGTGAAGCGCTCTCAGGCTCTTGGCGAAAAGCGCAGAAAACARCAACCCATTCCTGTACTACTGAGTTGTGCTTCTTTGATGTATGTAGAATTACAGATTCAGAAGAGAAGGGAAAGAGGCATTGACAAAAAAGAGGGAATGGCTTAAGAGACTCTGAAAGAGAGAGACAGAGCTGATTGCAATGGGGAGAAACCAAAAAGCTATCTTGGACAGCTAAAGCTGCAAAAAAAGCTCACAAACACAGTGCTGCAGACAAAAGAGTAGGGGGTTGTTTGTCTGCGGCAAAGGCAACAAGTCTGCATAGACTGATGGTGCTGCTCCAGCTCTCTTCATTTGCCTCAGACGGATGACACTACTCCAAAAAACTCTCTCATTTGTTTAGTTTTGTTTCCCAAAGGCATTCCTGCTGCTCTGTTTGTTTTGGGAAGATATACCTTCATTTAGCCTAGGAAAGGAGGGCTATGGTAATCCTTCTGCAATCTAAGAAGTGTCCTCTATCCCTTCTTTTATTGGGGAGTTAGATCCTTAGTTAAAGCAACACCTGTGAGGGACAAGAAGCCCACCATCTTGGGTTAGGTTTTGTTTCACTTTCTGATTGCTGTTTGGCAATGTCCTGTTTGGTTTCTGCCCTCTGGATGTCACTGTTGTGCTCATTTAGATTCCTCTTCACAAGCTTGGCACTTCTGGCCCTAAGTATGTGATTACAAAAGCTCTGAAGAAGTTAGTTTCCCTTCTTCATTGGCCTCACAGGGCCTCTTTGCTGGAAAATGGGAGAAAGTATCTGTCCAGACCATATTGTACAAGTTTATTTTAAAGGGCAATTGCCCTCTGAGGATCAGCTAAAACGTACTGAATCCAAGCCCAGCACCATCTGCTCCAGCTAGAATATCCTTGGGTTGTCAGAGCGAGAGCCTTCTTGCGAGTACTGCTGCAAGGCTTCCTGCTCTGGGTCCTCTGCATAGCTCCACACTCCTCCCCAGGCATGGAGGTCGTATTATGAGATAGAAGGGCRTTACGATGTCTCTGTGTGGATTTAATACTGGTTTTTGTTTCAGAAGTGTCTGAGTTGCGTAAGGGGCAGGATCATGTGCAGTCCAGGTTCTCCTCACTGCAGCTGGGCGCAGTAGAAATCCCACCTTGGTGCAAGTCTCTGAAGACTGGGTAGGAACAGGAGTCAAAATCCTGCTCCTCTGAGAGCATTAAGCTCACCGCAGCAGAGCACTTCATGTCTCGCACTCTTCTTGTGCTAAACAAACCAAGCTAAAACAACAGGTATGATAGCATAGAAGGGGAGCCCAATTAAGGATCAGAAGATGTGAAAGACTGTGCTGGTTGACACTCCTACAGGGGCAGTGGTGAAAAACAAAGGGAGTTTACTAAATCTTCCTCTGTGTAGAAAGGGAGAATGTCTAGAAAACTGTGAGCAGTAGGTGAGCAGAGGATATGTTTCAAAGATAGGATTCAAAGGAAAGACCTGTCAGGGAAGATGCATCATTCAATCCCTTTTCTTTTTCTCTTTTCATAACGCACTTACACAACTGAAACTCCTTGACCAGATCTTCTGCACTGAAGGAGGAGGCTGTATTTGGAACCTTTAGTTTGATTAATTCTTTTCTACTTGTGATTTGCTGGTTAATCTGCACACTGTGATAGGTCAGTAAGAAAACTATTTTAAAAACCTGAGTTGGAAGACCTCCTCTCTCCCTCTCTGAGTGTTGTGAGATTTGTGCTTATGTATCTTGCAGGGAGAAGTATCGAGCTCTGCTTGTGACCTTCAAATATACAAACAGGCCAGATATTTTGCAGTGTAGGGGGAATAGTGAAAGTACAATGCAGGTAGTGAAAAGTTCTGTGAAAGTAGAATATTCTCCTGGGACATGTGTTTCCTCGCCACTTTTTTTGGTTTTGCTTTTAAGTGTATGAAGTGCCATGAAGTGAAAGGAACCTACAGTCAGGTGCTCTTAAAGTTCATTTAATAGGAAAGCTGGTTCTTAGCCTAGGCAGCTGCTTCGAGTGGCAGCCTGCAAGGGAGAGCATGCTTGGAACTTGCAGGGGAGATGCAGAAGAGCTGTCCCAGGCCCTTGGATTGCTGTCAAGGCAGAGGTGCAGGGCCTGGTGGCTCTGCAGGGGCTGTTGGGGACAGTTGTCATGATGCTGTAAATAGCAGGAACCTGTAACTGTTTTCTCCAGGGCTTCTCTCTGACCTTGTCATGGCTCTGGCTCTCCTTTCATTGTAGGACAAAGCTGTGGATTTGGTTCTGCTGGAGTGATCAGCCTGGGAGACAGGTTGGGGGAGCTTATGGCAGCTGCATACAGGTTGTTTTTTCAGGGAGAAGAAATAAGAAGGCTCAGCCAACCTCAGGCCTGAAGGTCACTCCCATAGCTGGAAAGGTTTGCTACCAGGCTGTGTACAATGTGATGTCTTATTTTTCCCTTTGTGTAGCCAGTAGAGAGATGCATGCTTCCTAACTTGCCAGTTTGGAGCTACTGCCAGTCAGCCCATCTCAGTGGCAGTAGTGTGGAGGTAACATTATGTCCCAGATGAGACCCTGCCGGTCTCTCCTGGTGCAGTCGTTCTACACAGCTGTCAAAGTACTCTACTGGAATTCAAGGAACCATATGAATATAGAAAAAATCTGGTTGAGAAAGTATGACAGAAAATAAATCAAGGTTACATTAGAACCATTATAATTTAGAGTAGATGCCTATAAATAAATCCATTGTGTTCTCACATTGTACCATGCACAGAGACAAYTACCATTATAAATAGTCTGTGAGAGGTGTTGGTTGGTTGGTCTCTTTTGATCACTTAAGATGCTTGCGATTATCTAGGAATTATAGTATTTCTGCTTCTTGTATAAAGCAATGTTTACATTGCTCTGGTGTACCACTGCGTTGCCTGGAGACTCTTCTTGYTTTGTTGGGCTTTAAACTTCTGTATTCTTCAGAGCTTATATCTCCATTTTTCTCCTGCTCTGCTTCATTTTTTCTAAATATATTTGAAACTTTTTCTTTTCCCATTCTGTAGATCTTAGCTGTTATGCTCAACGGGAGGAAGCTCCAGCCAGCTAGCCATCTCACCAGCTAACTACACAATCAGTAAATGCGTGAGATCATCTCTGAGCCACGCTTTTTGCCAGTGAGGCCTCTCTTACAGTGATGCCAACAGGTCTTTTGTACTGACCTCCTGCTGTTCCCCGGTTTTGCTCTCCCACTTGACTCTGTGTCAGTGTGACGTGTACTTACTCTTTCATCCTTTCAGGAGGATATGCAAACAGATTATTTAAAGACTGATTGAGACAGGTGACAGGACAAGAACATGCTGCAAATAAAGGCCACAGGGGAGCGGCTTTAGTTAGGCAATAGAGAAAATTCTCCCCATTTGCAAATACAGTATGAATTTATTGGTGACAAAAATAATTCTGTTAAAGGGAGAAGGTAAAATAGTGAGGTAGATAAACAGGGCAGCAATAAATAATACTCTAAGTATAAGTATACCCATTACAGYGTACAGTCTTTTCCTTTGGGGAGGCAGCTGCTTGGCAACATACTTGTTTTTCTCTCACTGTTTAAAATGTCTAAGTCTGTCTTTGTGGTAAGACCCAATCTGTGCTGACCTGATCTGATGGTTTGATTTATTCGTGTTAGTTGGTCCTCACTCCCCTAGTGGCTCTCACTGTCTATGCACTGTCCTTTTCTGGGATCCCCTGGCCTTTGGCCTTCTTGGGGGAAGGGAGGATGAGGAAGCATGGGTTTGCCTGCAGCTTTAGGATGTAGCCACCCTATTCATATTCCCTTTCCTTTTCCTCTCTCTCCCCCATCCCTTTGCTCTTCTTATGGTGGGATTTTTTTTTTTTTAACTTTAATGCAACTTTAGACTCACAGATCCCCATACCTTGTCCCTCTCTGTCTTGCTTCCATAAAATTGAAACCAAACCAAACTTTAAACATAAATCAAGCCTTCTGCTTATTTTTGGTTGCTCTGAATTAAACAGATGACAAATGGAGAAAATATGGTTTGTCTTGAGGGAGCAGAGACAACAGGACAACTAAAGTAAATGGCACATAGGCAGAACCTGTGCCAGAATCAAGTGTGTCACCACTATCTGTTCACTTGCTTTCCCACTTTGTGCCTGGATGCTGCTCCCTCACTAGTCCCCATCGACATGGAACCTGTGAGCAACAAACCGCTTTTGAAGAGACAGTTTCTTCTCCAGCCAGATGCAACTGTGGCTCTGGGCAGGACGGGCAGCTGCCAAGCACCCCTGCCCTGCCCAGACACCAATGCAATGTTCCTGTGGCCTTTCACCACCAGACACCAGTGCAARCCTCCTGCCCTGCTACTGATCGTGCAGAACAAACCACTGCGTGCCATAAAAGCATCCCTTGGGCAGTCTGTGACCCAGCCTACTTATTGTTTTATGCACTTTGAGCTTAATTATTTTTAGATTTTATTTTATTTTTAATTACCTCATAGGAACTACAGGGGCATCTGGAGGAGACTCAGGCTAGGTGCTGTGCTCTTCAAACAAGGTGGGACTGTCCCAACCAGTGTGGACTCTCAGGGCTCTGTGTCGCTTGCCCAGATGGCAGATGGTTGCCCATGCGCCAGATGCCATTAGTGTCGGCAGAGCCACAGCTGCCAAAGTGTGTATAGGCCAAGGGGGGGGATCAGGCAGGCTTGGTGGCCATATGCATGAGGCTGAACACAGTGGAAGTATTAGCCATGGGTGTGAACGTGAGCAAAAGCAGAAAATGGGATTCTCCACTTTCACCAGCTGCAGTTGCACAGGAAAATAATGAGGGTTTATATATAATGGTTTTGGAATGATTTTTCATTTTGTGTCTAAATGGGCTCTCATTAAAAATTTTCTGAGCCTTGGAACTTGGCTTTTCTTTGCCTAGTAAAGAAACATAGGTACTTTCTAAAAATATTAGAAATCCTTTAAAGGTCAAGGAAATTCTCCTTTTCAAAGGGCCAGCTGGTGCTGATACAGTTATTAATTAAACTGTATAATATTCTGGTCATTAGCTGAAATGATCAATGATTTCCTCTGAGACAGTTGTTCTATTAAAAATAMATCCGTAATAAATGACCTTTGCTGAGGTTCCTGCTGTAGAAGGTATCTAGTAGCTCTGAGCAGTATCATTTTAATAACAAATGTAAATTGTTGGAGACCATGCCTTTATTCTTAAGTGAATACTAGGGCTGGTGTTGGGCTGCTACTGCCTGTAAGTCAGCCTGGGTTTGAGAGTCCCTTGAGCTCTGTGTTCTGCTCAGGGGCCATCAGTTCACAGCAAAACCTCCCAGGACAAGGACCAACTGCAGTTTTCTTTCCCTGTGAATGTCCTTGCCAGAGTCTAATAGGGGTAGGAATTGCAGATCACGCAGACAGGTAGCCAGGGTGCCAGCTGGGTGAGGAAAACTATGCTTCCTACCTCCATAAAGGTTGCATTCCTCATCTGCCTCTCTGAAAAGAATAATGTGATATTGGGTTTTTGCCTAGCCTGAGCTGCCGCTATCTGCAGCATTGTACAGCTATTTCCTTCCTCCTTCTCTCACTAATAACTTTTTCTTCATGGACTCTGCCCATGAAGAAGAAAAGAAGCTGTGCAAGACCACTGTGGCTGGATGATAGCTAGATTTCAAAAGTATTGACATCCTTCAGTTTTGGATCTCTGACAGGAGGCCAATTGTACAAAATTTTCCAAACTCTTGTTAACTACAAAAAATGGAGACATAAATTTTGTGAGCACTGCACCCTGTATGTGACCAGCCACCAAAGTAATCTTTCCTGCATAAGATAGAATAACACTTTTTTTGCAGAGAGCATTGAGATTCTTTTTATTTGAAAATTTTCCAAACATTTGGTGATTTCATAAAAGGCCCCAACACAGAGGAAAGTGAAAAAGTCAGGATAAATGAACCTCAAGTGCAGACATTTTGGAAATAACTTTATCTTCTACCAAGCAGCATAATCTTATCTTCATCCTCTCAGGCTTGGGGCTTCACAGCAGTAGAAAACAGATTTCCTTAAAGCATTTCTTGCATAAGAGAATTTCCACCCCCCMCCAAAAAAAAAGGCTTATAAATATTTTGATCTGCTGACAAAGGTATGGAGAGAAGGACAGTGAAGAGGATAACTGAGCTTTGATTTTTTTTTCTTTTTTTAAGCTAAATTTAGCAGCAAGAGATAAAGTCTCTGATCTGGCTCTCAGTGATTAATCAGCTCTTGGAACTAAGCATTAGTGAATGGCACACAAAGCTTGTGTTCAAGGATTGTGCTTTGCTAAGCTCAGCTTCATACATACAGCAAAGCAGGGAGAGATGCTTCACAGTTGTCCTAAGAACTGAAGGGCTTTCCTTTCCTCCCATTTGGAAAATGCCAAAGTGATGAGATTAGACTTAAGGGTGCAGGGGGGATCTCATACAGGACTACCAAAGTATCGCAGCAGTTATATTTGGTTGGTCTCCCTAGGTGCACTAAATATTTTACACCACTTCATTTATTCCTCTAGAAAACGTCTTGGACCCGTATTTTTCCCAGTAATCTGTACTGGGAATGTGCCATGTGCTTCAGAGAAATGACTTTTCTAGAGGTGGGCCTGGCAGAAAGATGCCATCTTGACCCATTTGCACCTGTACCCATTTAATTCATGTTCTAGTTATTTGGAAATGTGAAGCATATTCTAACAGACTCCCAATTTAATTTTTTAAGTAATAATTGATTGGATGCAGCTGGGTGAATATGGAAAAGAAATGCAGATTTTTTGGTAGAACTCATCTTTATTACATTACTATACTCATGAAGGGTGGAAAAGGGGATGATCTTGCATTGAAATACTGAATTATGTTATTTTCTGGATAAAAGGGGAAGAGTTTTAGCTAAAAGAATGAATTTGGGTGCAAGGGCCAAGAGGTCTTAGACAAACGGTAGGCTTCTCATTCACATATTCACCTATTAAAATGCAATCAGAAATGAAAAGCTGTTTCTCAAAAATCAACTCAGGACAGTTGTTGCAATGAAAAATTTTGTTCTGTTTATTCCTGCAGTTATTGAGGGAGGAATTTAGTTATGGTTAATCCTGAATAAAGCAGACCTTCACAGATGAGAGTTTATTTATTTATTGCTACTCTTTCGTAATTAATGAAGCTTCATTTATTTGAACCAGTGACTCAGTCACTCAGGAGAGTGAGAGCAGTTGTTCCTGCTGTATTCTCTGCCTCTGGAAAGCATGAAGTGGAGAGGAGGAAACTCATGCTGGCTAACGCTGAGCCCAGTCCAGTACTGTAGATGTGAATGCTTAAGCTGAATACTTGTAAGCAGAGCAGCCTCTGCAAGAGGAGGAAGGGGAATCTATTTAAAACCTGAAATAGAAAAAAACCAGCAGCAGTCAATAAGAACAGGTAATCAGAAACAGAGACTTTATGACCAGGTCCAAATGAAGGAAAAGGGGTGTATTTGCTCACCCAGTTAAACTGCAGGACAGGCTCATTCAGAAAGCAAGTGCTGTTCCAGTACCTTTTGTAAGGAGTCGCGCCTTTCTCTTGTAACAGGTAATGATTCATCTATCACAGGGATAGGAGAAGGATCTTGCACCTAATCCATTGCATGGCAATTAATGTGAAGCAGCTGATACTTTTGTAGAGGCTAATCTGGACACTCATCCTAAATATTCCAAGCTACAAATATTAATCATGGAGTAATTCAGGCTGAAAGGGACATCTGGAGGTCATCTGGTCTGACCACCTGCTGAAGGCAGGGTTAGCTTTGTCATTAGACCAGATTGCTAGGGATCTTGTCCAGTCAAATTCTGAATATCTCCAAGGATGGGGATTCCACCATCTCTAAAATGATTCAGTTTAGTGAGGGCAAAGCTCAGGAAAGAGTGACAGAAAAAAACAGACAAACAACAGGGAATAGCATAAATGTATATACTAAGGTAAGGACAGGATCAAATTATGGTTGATGTGCTAAAGAGAAAAAGAGGGAATAGAAAGTGCTTTCTCCATCCTGCAACAGCACAGCTGTAGAGAGGCAGGCAGATGCCTCTTGGACCGGTAAGAGGTACTGGAGGTGCATGGGAATGGTTGCTGAAAATGAAGGAAATAATAGCTGGAAAGAAGAAAGGAACAAACTTTTCCCCACATTTACTGTGAGTATAACAGAAGTGCAAGAAAGTTTTAGTTGAACAGTGGGGAAAAAGCCTCCTAAGGGTGAAGACAATCAGGCTGGAGTACCGCCTCAGTGTGGGCTCTCCATCACTGGATATGTTAAATAAAATGCACATCTGTGGTTTATGCATGTTGATCTTAGCTTATGGTAAGGTGATAAACAAAATGATTTCCCCTTTCAGCTCCATTTTTCCATGATGTGATGGAAGAACACAAATGTGAAGTCTGGTTGAGAACCATGCTTCAAGGCTTAGGTACCTTGTAAGCAGAGTACTATAGGCCTGATCTACATTTGTCAAATTGGCTATTTTAAGAGTGGAGGAAGTTCCATTTACATATTTAGCAATGGTTGCCGTACCATATAAGAATAAGTTTTGAAACTAATTACCTTAAAGAAGTTACATATTAAAAGGTCTATGAATATAAAACATAGTATTAGAGGGTTAGAAAACTCTGGTCATTATCCAATCCTTCCTCTGAAGAACTTTGTATCTTTGATCTTATTTATAAAGCCAATATACTTGAGTGAATGATGAAACCTCTTGGCTCTGAATAGTAGTGCCTGAGTGAGAGGCCTGGTAAAGCAATATGGAACACTTTTTATTCAAATCACTACACCAAATCCTGCCTTTTTAGCAAGTTACAGTTATTTTTTTGTCTCTGTGAATACAGGCAATGATGTTATCTGCATTTCTAAAGAGCAAGCGCCCAGATCACAAAATAACACTGGCACTAATTAGTGCCTTTGGGAGTCCCAGGAGAGAGACCAAGGACTATGGGCATGTAGGTTGAATTACACACTACAATTTCCATGTGGATGCATCTGACACAGCTGCAGTCTCTTGTTACCAGAGGATCCAACATACAGTGCTTAGCAGAAAAAGAATTAAGGGAGCTCAGAAACGTGCTGTGGGTTCATTTGAGATCTCCCCAAATGCTCAGGTCTTTAATAACTATTTTTCTTAAAATAATATTGTGATTAAAACAAATCTACTGCAATCGTAATATTATGGAAGTGTCAACAATGACTCCAGAGAAAAAAAGTGCAAGTTGTAGTCCAAAGTCATAATCCTGTAAATAATGAAGCAGGTTTTTGAAAACCATGACAGATGAACCACGAGTAAAAAGCTCACTGGAGTGCATTCATTGGCTAATCAGGATTGAAGGGCATTTTGATATCTGTGAAAGCGAGTATGTGTGAAAATCAAACTTGTACTACCCCCCCTTTCAAGGAAAAGATTACACTTTTAATAGAGATAAATCTATACCGAAACCTGCTTGTTGCTCACCTGCTCTTCTGTCCTGCATCTTTGCTTACAAATGAAGCATCATCAACAGGACTAAGTATTCACATAGTGACTCAAGCTTTTTTTCATCACCATATTTCTAGAAAATAATATCTGACTTTGGGAGATCGCTATTTTGAGTTGCAGTTAGCTAAATGAACAACAAAACCAATCAAGCATTTATTTTTTAATTAGAAAGCAATATAAACTGTGCATTCTGTTTCACCTGAGTTCAAATGTGTTTAAAGGATGTTTTTAAAGATTTGAAGAGTTTTAATGAATATGTGAAGGAATGAATATATTAATCTTGAAATAAAAGTATGTATGTAGTTGGAGGTGGGATTGTGTGAATGAGTTTTGTGTGTTGATTGGATTTGTGCTGAAAACTATGCCGTGGTAATGTATAGAAGAGGCAAAAGATATTGAGAAGATGAGTCAGAACTGTATGAACTGTTTGCTTAATAGGCTTTTGTTTTAAGTCCTTACAATAAAGACATAGTAGAATATCATCAAACACTAGTAAATTCATTGCAACTAACCATGCTGGATACTACAGGATCACACTTCTGGCTCTACTGTATTTCCCAGGAACAACATCCCTGGGAAGTAATATAAAATACACTGTGCATACTGTACTTATGTTTGAAAAATAAGACACAGTTACTGCTAGTTGTAACAACATTTATTATATATACAACTAGTAACAAGAGAAGGTCTTTTGTTATAGAAGGGACTTTACAGTGTCATCTTGCACGAAGGAGGGCAGTAGGCATGTTTCTGTAGGTTTTCCTGGTCTTTGCCACTTCTCTGCTGCTCGGAATAAAATCCTTCCCAGGAGTAGAGGATTTTTATTTCTTTAGATTTGACAAGTGTCATTAGTTAATGGAAAGAGGAGATTTTATTGGGAGAAAGGGGAGAGGGTAAATATGTTTCTTTTGGGAGAAATCTTAAATAAGAAGAGTAGTTATAATAAAGTTTATGTTAGAATTAAAATCATAGACCCAAGTTGCTGCCCCATCAGCAAATAAAACACAGAGAGGATTTGTGTTGCAGTTACAGTCCAGCCGATTCTCCCCTCTCAGAGGGCAAGGAYGGAAGGAATGAAGTTCCTGTTCTTTTCAAGGAGTGAAGTTCCTATTCTTCTTTTCTTGCCTAGTCTTTTCTTAAGGAAGCGCTTTACTGTTGTTGGTGAATTATGCTGTGACATGGTGGAAGCTCAGTCAAGAGTCTGCCACCCCACTTTATAAGCAGAAAGACAGAAGTAAAAGGTGATTCCTCTCCCAAAGAGTTTAAACCTAAAAGTAGACAAGAGACAGCAGATGGATGCAGACAGATGAGGGACTAAAATAAAACAGTAAGGCAGTATTGGCCACTGTGAGAATCAGCAATTCCCAGTAGACCTGCATCTTAATTGTTGTTAAATTTGTTAGTTGTTGCAGTTAAAATAGAATAATGGCAAAGGAAGGATTTAAAGGTGGCAATCAATTGACTTTGCAGATGTTTGGAATTTGTTCCTTCCAAGCATAGGGAGGCGCAGGAGAGGCTGTAGAGAGGTGGCTCTTTCAAAATGTAAGGGGTGAAGGTGTTACAGATTGACTGCAGGTGGAAATCAGAACTTTTTGTCGCTGTTTATCATTAAGTCCACATGTAAAAGTGCTACTTTTTATCTTCCTCTTGCAATCTCTTGGTTCCTGCCATCCAGTAACTCTGTTGCTGTGTCTGGGAATAGTTTTGAATCCAGCTGTAGGATACTCTGTCAGCTCTGAGCGGTGTGTTAGTCCAGCTTGTTTTTAAAAGTAAATCATAGTATTACGTATGTTTGGAGACTACTGCAGTTTTCTTCTGAGAGTTACAGAAGCTTTTTAAAAGTGATTAGCCTCAATGTCTCTCTTCACAAATCCATGGGGATCTGCATATTCTTTTCCACTGACATTTCTACAAATTTTTAAAGGTTTCTATCCAGAAGTTAACCATGCAATTCTTCAAACATTCTGTAACTTTACTGATTTCCTAAGGGGGATTGATTAGTTTGTTCATTTTGGAAGAATCCTATTTTTCTAGCACCTCTCACACCTCCAGCAACCTTCCAGATTTCTTATCTACCTTTGCAGTTTCCCCTCTGCTGGCAACAGTAATCTTCTTATAATCTATTCCAGCCTGCAGAAAATGCTAATGAAACCTCTTTGATATTGCTTAGCACACTTGTTAGAGAGGCAGCATGACTCCCAGGGGCTGAAGTTTTTAAGCACTGTTTAAGGAGGGAGAGAACTGGATAACTCAGAGATTGGCAAGGTTATAGTGATATCTGTGTCAATGTTGAATCTGTGGAGAAGGAATCAAGGTGCTGTGGGCTGCTGAGTGTTTTGTGGGGCAATGTGAGATATGATCCCTGTGTTTGCTGAGTACCTTTCATCCAAGAACTTCAAAATATTCCACAGGTATTCAGACACAGTGAACACAAGGAAATGCACAGGACCAAGAGGAAAATGTACAGAGAAGACCTCTATAATAGCCTGAAATCGAGTACCACGATACCCTACAGTAGAAAACTGGTGTGTCAGATCTGCAACATAACTTGCTTGCAGTTCTTGATCTTGCCCTACTGACTAATTAGGCTTAATGTGTCCAATTGGCTCTGAATGAGGTACTAAATGCACTGAAGAATATGTTTCAGCACTTAAAACCAATGGAAATAATCCTGTTAATGTGATTTGGATCAAGTCCCTGGGTGGCATGCATAATGCTGGCAATAAGTCCAGTATGCTGAATTAGGTTTACTGCATACACAAGCATGACAGTATTTTTTTTTTTTTTGTAAACCTGATGTGTAACAAAATCAGCATTGAATCATCTAGAAGATCCTAGTTGCTTGGTTCATAGTACTACTAATTTTTCATAATGGAAATCCTATCTACTAAACTATATTAACAAATTGAATCATGCTTAGTGACATTCCCAAGGGGAGAACCATTTAGATAATATTTACCAGATATTTATTTATTTAGCTGGATGTCTCTATTTTATTGGTTTATATCCATGTGTCTTTTAATGTTCAGAGTATTGTTAATTTCTTTTGCTGTTTAAATTTGATTAGCTAATACTATTTAAAAATTCTATAATCAGATAAAATATCTGTAGTTCAAAACCCACAGACTATAGAAAATGCTTATTACTTTCATAAAGTTCTTTGATGTTGATTGAGGAGCTTTTGTCCTAATCAACTAAGTGCTTATGAGCTTTAACAGAGTACCTATATTTCTAAGAGAGAAATAAGAACAGACCTATCCATCTTCTCCTATTTAACATAAATCTGTATTTATGGATTTGCAGAGTTCTTCTACATAGAAGAACCTTCAAGTATAAGCAACCACCCTCTTTACTCCCCACAGCCCACCAGGATAGTGCCTTCTACAAAGCAGAAGGGAGATCTTCAAATAGATTTCTGATCTTTCATGGCACCAAGCAGATTCCTATTAAGCTAATGGAAATTCGCTCCATGGAATTTGGATTGGCCCTGGGCTGGAGAGAAATGAGCCTCTTCCTCATTAATAATACCTCTAGGTTAACCTCCTTTTCTCACTTCTTGGTCACATTACCCCTTCAGTAGTGCTGATTTCATCCCAACACCTTTGTGGTTGTTTCCTTCTTCTCTCAGGCCCAATCCTTGCACTGGCATGCAGGTAACTTTGAAGCAACCATTGTGACTGTATTCTCAAATCACTTTGGCCTTGGATTCTCAGCATGCTCTAAGTCATTTTACATTATTTCAGAAATGAAAAGGATGCTTAAATTAAGGTATGGACACCAGAAGAAAATTT
Organism: Apteryx rowi; assembly: GCF_003343035.1. Lineage (NCBI taxonomy): Eukaryota > Metazoa > Chordata > Aves > Apterygiformes > Apterygidae > Apteryx > Apteryx rowi. The sequence goes on from NW_020448230.1 coordinate 321,679, forward strand.
TGGTTGCCATGCTAGTACCTATGAGAAACTGTGTGTGATTTTTCTTGAGGGGAAAATCAACTTGGATAAGCCTGAAACCTAGCACAGTCTTAGTGTTTCAGGATGCTGGTAATGGCTAACACATATTCAGAGAACTTTTTAAAGTATAAATAAAGCATAGGCACTTCTTTCTTCAATGGTCCATTTCCCCTGCTTAAATCTATGTGGCATAAGTTTTGCATTAAAAAAGCCTCTTAATTCTGTTGCCCAGTAGTTGTTAATAACTTCAGGAGTGACTGGGAAACATTCTTGCCCCAAGCTGCCATCAAATACTGTTAAACCAAAGGGTTCTTCAAACCAGCTGTTCTGTCCTCACGCTATATCTGCTTTCATCCCAGGGTGAGTGTGTTACCAAACCAGTGTAACTTTTAGAAACTCCTGGCACCTTTCTCATTTCTCTTCATTTATTTCTGTTGCTGCCCGCCCAGGGTCATTTCTACTTTTACTTATTACTTGTCTCACAGCAGGATATAAGAATGTCTCATCTTTTTCTTAATCTGATTTTTATACTTGTGAAATTAAGACTACATCATCAGCATAAAAGGGTGGAATGGATTTAACTGAAGATATCAACACCACTCTTASAGGATTGACATCAAGCTTACTTCAGTCTAGAACTGTTGCAAATTGTCTTGGTGCCAGAAAACATTTTATTCCTAAAATACACATTGTGCTGATGAAAGGTGCTCATCTGACAATCCTGGAGCTTATGAATGAGTGAAAGACCTCAGTACAGTGAGCACATTTGTGTTCACCAGCAGTTTAATGGTGATGTGGAACTTGAACAATCCAGCTCTCTGGAGAAGGCATAGTAACGGGATACAGACTGGTCTGCATGTTCACAGAGCATGTCAGTGCTAAGTTTTTGCTATGGGAGACAGTCAAGCAAAGAGTGAAATCTTGCCTGGATGCAATTCTAGCCAACAGGAGAAACCGTTTTGGTTATATGAAGGGCAAAATCAATTTGAGCGAGACTGGCCTAAACTGACTGGAATTCAGACAGTGTTGGTAAGCCATGGAGTGGTCTGAAAAAACAGGATGCAGTCCTGTATGCAGTGGGAACGGTGCCCTGTTTGAATATAGGATGCTAAATTACTTGCTCATCAATGGTTTTGTGAAAAAGAGTCCAAAGGGGGGGGGGGTGGAGATCACGAGCTGAGCACGAGCTAGTACTGTTACCAAAAGAGAAGTTTTTAAGAACAGATTAGACAAATGTCTTTTGGAACCACTTCTAGCACAGTTCAAGTATGGGTGATCCTGCTTGGGAATGTAAGGACTAGATTTCCATTTAGTCCCGTAGTCCACAGAGGAGCACATCTTGCAGAATGGTTCATCCTCCACTTCAGTCTTTTGCCCGTGATACATGGACAAGCATGGATCCACTGCCAGATTCAAACCTTAGACATGCCTAGACTGAACTCCTTAGTGCTTCCAACTCTAGATACAGCGCAGGAGAGACCAGTCTGAGGTCACTGCACCCAGGGTGCAGCTGCCCTTAAGCTATAAACTGTTTGGAGTATGGGCAGCTATTCCTGGTTTAGGAAAGTACTGAGAGCTACTGTGCACAAATAATTCAGTATGAACCAGACATTTGGCATGGAAAATATTTACATGAAGCTTGGTAATGTTAGATGGCAAGAAATGCCATCTGTAATTAACGGTGTAATATTATAGAGAGAGTCTGTATGATCACAGTTTCAGTGCTCAGAGTTTCAGTGCAGAGAAAAGCTCCCAAACATTATTGGTAGCTCAGTGGGAGACTTTGATTTGCTTGCACTTGTGCCCTCCACTGAGGCATCCCTACAGATAACTGTATATTGCACCTTAAATCTGGATTGTGGTGTAGCTAAGAGTTATTATCCTGTACAAAGAGCAGAGACTTTATACAACCTAGTAGTATTTCATTTCAGTCATCTCACTAGAGGACTTCATGTTCTCTGAAGAATGATTCCCACTGCTGGTTACCAGCATTTGAAATCTGGTAACTAACTTGGCTGAATTTAAATTTTTTTTCAATGGTTTGTTTCCATTAAACTCGCTACTAAAACTCCCTGGTCAGAATCAAGGACTGAATGCTGTAGTTCAGATAACAGTCTACCCCTTTTTCTTAAGTAGAAGGGAGAAAATTTTGTTATTCCTCACAATTTTTTCTCTTCAGTTCTGTTCATGCTATTATAAAACTTCTCTTTAGAAGTGCTCCACAGTTTCACTACATACTGTGATAGTTGTGCTTTTGGAAATGTTTTAGTTGACTACAGTCTTTTATAAAACTGGGATCAGCCTCCTTATTTTTACTATTATTTTGAGACTTAAGTTGTCTGTTTATATTTAAAGATGAAAAATCTGTTCTTTTGCTCATTTAGATTTTATTTGGGCTGCTGTCACCATTTGTCATTTCTGTCGCATTCTTTTAGATAGTGGATGTCTTCCTTTCAGTGTCTGAATCTGGTGTTTGAACTACCTTTTTCCTTCAGAGTGAGGCATTTTTTGAAACTAATGGCAAGGCACATGAAAGTCTGTGGTTTAATGTAGCACAGCCACATTTCCTTCCTTTCCTTCTTCATTAATATTTCAAATGCAGTTATTTTAATTTAACTCTATGCCAAGACTTTGATGTGAGGAGGAAGGGAAGATAAGTACTTTCTACACTTAACCTGTTCCTTGAAATTTTGTGAATGCTACACACTTAGCCTCAAAAAGCAAAAGTGGCATCATTATGGATCAGAGTTTTGGTATGCCAACTTTGCACAGGTTAGCCAGCACGGCAGTGAGAATGTGCTGTCGGACCTCAGGGGCTGCGTGATTGCACATTTCCAGAATACACCCAGCAAGTCAGACTTTAACAGTGTATGTGGCTCTGTGTTCCCTTCATCAGTATCATTCTGGGTTTGATTTGTTTGCTGGGATTGGGCAGGGGTAGGAGTGCCAACCTCACACCTTCTGATAGGGCTGTAAGAAGGAAGTGCTCAAAAAAAATGTTCCCTCCTGCATCACCTATTGCTGTCAAGGGACAAATCCTGTATGTGCTAAGTTGATCTCGGGCAGACTGGGCATTCTTTAGTTGGTTGAGGATCTGATTAAAGGAAGATGAGGTTTTTCCTCAGCTCATAAAGGTTTGATTTTAAATGCACTGAACCTTGTGATATCAAACTCTGCACTATTTCCTTCACTGACTATCTTGGTAGGTGTAAGGAGGCATGAACCAGCTTTTGCCATGTCTGGCTGAGTAACATTATTCTGAGGCAATGCCAGCTTGCTCTCTTCAAGCTGATACTTCCAATGCTCAATTTTTTTCATTAGGGAAGCGGTTTGAAACCCTCCTCCAGAGTCAAATAAATCCCACTTCCTCCATAGACCTTCAATATCCTCCTTGACCAGCCCTTAAGGAGCCAAGAGAGCCTTCTGCTGAGATCTCAGTGTCAGCCGAGGGCTCTATAGAGAGCAGCCCTGTAGGCTGGCAAGCTGGTAAGGAGCAGTAGGCAGCCATGGGAGGCAGCGGTGGGTGGGCTACACTGAGCTCAACACTGCTCATGATCCCACTGCTCATGAGGGTCGAGATGTGGTGGGGTCATCCATCCCACCTGATTTCAGCACAAACCCAGAGCAAGGGCCCCTCCTTGTCATCACAGGCAATGGCTTGACTGTGAGAGGTCATGTTTCCAAACTCCCTGCTACACTGTCCTCAGCAGGAGCCCCTTTCGCTGCTCACAAAAAAAAAACACATTTTCCTGGGTGAGGCAGCAGCTCTAGGCCTGCTGAGCTCACTATTCAAGTGACTCTTCAGCTCAGCTCCTCTTGACTCCAGAATTGTACTTAGATGTAAGAAAGAAAATGACCTAGTAAGAATAAAAAGCTTTTTTTCTGTTTGAGATCCAGTTTGTGCTGAAAGCATTCAACTAATTTCTTATTCCTTAGGCAATTTATTTAACAGCAACAAAAAGACTTAATATCGGGTGACTCATTACAGGACTTAGAGCTATATCCAAAGCTCGTTCAACCTTCACTCTCCAATGTCCTGCAGTGCAAGGTGAATCAATCATTTTAATCTTAGAGTTGCCCGTGCTCCTCAGAATTTGTTTTTCTCTTCATCTCTGCTCTTCATAATTTGTTTTTCTCTTCATCTCTGCTCTTCATAATTATTTAAATGAGAATAAAGATGAAAACTGAGCAGCTAGCAAGAGTCATCTACTGTAGTGCAGAGCTTCTCTTTGATGCAAGAAATTTTCTCCCTGCCAGGAGTCTCTTTTTCAGCAAAAGATCTGTTGATTGTGAATTTGATGGCTGGTCTGCATTAGAGGAATGAGCTCTCTGTGTCATGTTCCCTGCATCATTTGGGACTTGTTTTGTATACTGTGCACCACAGCATGTAGCTTGGATTCCCTCTGAGAAGGGAGACCTTTTTGAGATCTTCAGAAGTTTCATTTCAGTTTGAAAATACACAAGAATTTGCATTTTTAAATGAAAACATGAAGTATTTATAAAGCTTCTAATGAAATCTCCGGGGAACTCTGTCCTTTGATGCTGAGGTTCTAAAAGAGGCCACCCACCATGTGGTCCCACAAGTGCTTCAGACAGTTCATAAAAGCCGATTTCTGATTTCTAAAGGGACTGAGTTCCCAAGTGTGTGTATATGTATTCTAAAACCAGGATTTCAGAATGGCAGGTGTGCAAGTTTCTTAGGCAAGCAGGGATTATTACAGCTTCAAGACATGAGAAAGAGGGTACAAGAGTAAAGAAGGATAGGGATGATTTAAATTAAAATGAATGCAAATAATATGTGCTGATCTTCTAGCCAGAGTTGAACAYGTAGGGCCAGGTGCTGTGAGGAACACAAGAGGGGTAGTGATGGAGCCAGTCTCCTCTCCTCATCACCGTGTCCCCGGTCCACATCTGCATCCAGAGAGGAGAGTGCAGCAAGGGCTGCCATGGTGGGACAGCATGGGAGTGGGGAGGAGGGCAGGCTGTAACAAGAATCACAGTATTGATAAGCTGGTCCTTTCAGCCTCCTGGCTGTCACCATAAGAACATCGCAGAGATTTAGATTCCTGCAGCCACTGTTAAAGTCTTCATGTGCTGATAAATCTGGCCAAAGCCTTCAGAAGACTTGTCACSAGGCATAGGACACAAGACACCGCAATCTTTTCTCCCATTTTTGAGTGAAAGACAAAAAAAAAAAGTTAATTCCAAGAGCAGAGAAGAAAGTTAATCTCTCTCTGGTCAGAGTTTATTCTTCTGACCTTATTTGCCCTAGATTTCCATTCCCCCCAAAGTACACTGAAATAAGGGAAAAAATGTGCCATCAAGTCGTGCTGGTTCATTAAGCTGCCCAGGGTTTATAAATAAATATATATACACAAATAATTATATACAATATATTTAATATATAATATTAATATGTATAATATATAATGTTATTATATATTATTTTATATAAAAACATAACATATAATATATAGCATATTTAATATACAATATATTTAATATATATTATATATATATATACAAATAAATATATACAAAACATCTCATGCTCATGATGACTCATGACCAGGGATGTTTGCATTTGCACTTCAAAACATGAAGAAGCAACAGATCCTGCTGTACAGAGCAACCCCCAACCCACGCTGTGGTGCTAGGACATCAGTTTGCCAACTTGCAACAGTTCTTCACAGATATGAGTGTGCAAATGCCAGCAAACTAAGAATTTTTTTACGGGCTAATGGCTAGAAAGGGAGAGGAGAAGGCACACAGATGATGAGAAAAGGGAAAGGCAAAAAGGAAAAATGATCAAGAGAGACTTTAATTTCTTTGCTTCCCATTCATTTTCCTACCACCTGTACCACATGTAGCAGAGATGACCTGTGATTGCATCCTGATGATGTGGCGCCAGTTAGACACAAACTTCTGGGACTGGACGAAGAGTCAGCCAAGTACAAATGTGAGTTGGAAATGTCAGTGTCCCAGTTCCTGCTTCTAGTGTAGTGGAGGTTTTTAACAGACTTGCTCTCTGGCTGCTCACTCTTTGCAGATGCCCTCATGCAGGAAAACTCTTTCGATTTCAGCTCACTGCTGGTTCCCAGCCAGAGCACGTGTGGGTATGCATGGCAGAGAGGTTACAGAGGTTACTAGCTCTCTTTAATAAATTAACACATTAATTCAGTAAATCCTCATCAAAGCTGCAAGGGAGATGTCTTTTGACTTTACATTATTTGATTGTATTTAATATTCTGTTAATTTGGCAGATCCTGTCTTCAGAGTTTTAAAGGTGCTTCTGCTGCAATAAAAATCAACACTGCTCCTGGATCTGGTTCCCTGTCTCAGCGTTGTCTTATGGAAAACTACCTCACATCAGTTAACAGTTTAATTTGCTGAAGGCCTTCAAACAAATTAATTTAAAAAGCACTCACTGACACTTACTATATATTAAAAAGCTTCCAAAGGAAAGTGCCTGACAGAAAGCGCAGGCAAATTGATGGACTAAGACCTAGGAATGAATAAGCAGCCAGGGACAGTATCCAGGTTATGTGACTTGCAAAGATGGGTGAGATCTTCACAGAAAAGAAAAGGAAGATCAGGGAAACAGATGAAGCAGGTTATTCTGTTGGGAATCTGTAGCTTTATCTCCCCTGATCCTAGACAGGTGTCATTTAAGTCCCAGCTGAGTTATGTGGCTCCAAACCACCTGATTTCTTCCTTCATTACTTAAGACCCCAGCCAAGGGCTGGTTTGGCCAGTATCTAATTCATAGTGCCTTCTGGTTATCCTGCAGCCTTTTAATCATATCTCCCTTTAATTTTTCTCATCCACTGAGATATCAGCTGGTCTTGTACAATTGCAGCTGCACTGAAGCAGGAGCCCTTCAGATAGTTAGCATGGAAATCATGAAATCTGTGAAAAAATCTTACCCAAACATAAAAGGAATCAAATTATGTTCAGGGAGATTTGGCACCAGACTTCAATAATACCGTAACTGAGACTGCATCCCCAATTTCTGCTGTTTACTTTCTCCTTCTATTCCTTCATTTTTACTGTCCTTCATCCTTGTCTCAAATATGTTTGCTCTTTGATTGATTTCTCAACCTCTCCTTTATTTCTGTTCCTTCCTTTTCCACACATAAGAATCCTTCCTTTCTCCACTTTTGCTGACACCTCTTTCCTCCCTTCCCTCCCCACTCCCTGAGCCCAGCCATGGCTGATGCTCAGACTCTACTGCCAGTCAACCCGAGGGCCTTCAGCCTCACGGGGAGGGGGAGGGCACAGTGCTCTCCCCCAGCTCAGCCCAGAGGCAGAAAACCCTCACGTCCTCCTCCCCCCGCTGTTGCTGCTCTTCTCCCTGGGGAAAGCCGAGGCAGATGCTGGGCTGGGCAACTGCCAGGGYCTCTTCCAGCCCAAGCAGCTCTGTGGGTTTGATGTGTAAGGCCTTTGGTGCAGAAGCCCTCCCTGTTCTGTCCTTGGATACCTACAATATAGGGCACAGCAGTAACTCACCGAATATGAATCTGCAATGAGGATACATGGGCAAGGGGAGCTTGTGCTTTACTTAGACCTGTAGCAAACTGATTTGATTGCAAAAGGTTGCTGTGGGATGTTGCATCTGTTCATGGGTACTGCTGTGACTTTGGGGAAAGGATCTGCACTGGAAGGATTGATTTAAAACTTTTCTTCTCCTGCAGTCAAGATCAAATATCTTGTAACAGGGAACATTTCTTGCCTAAGGGGTTCAATTGTGTCCTCCTAATAACAGTATTCCCTGGATAGACTTTAACATATTTTTTCTTGTTTATTTAAAATTCTTATTTGAAAGTTTCCTTTAAATGCATTTAGACATTTCCCTGGGTGATCAATTATCTCAATTCATGCAACGTTCTCATGCGAAAGCATTCCCTATGATGGCAATAAATGAAATTCAGTGATAAACTCTCATAAATTTATTAAGATCCCAAAGCCACAGATCACCATTGTCAGTTCACATAATGCCTCCCTAGTTACTTAAAAGATATATTACACGCCATTACATTTATAATCCCACTTAATATTAGTCTACTTAACAACMTCTCAAACATTTGGAACTGAATTTGCAGTCTCTCATCAATGCCTCTCTGAAGTTTATTGCAGCATTTCCTCTCTAAACATTTCTGCGATCTGAGAAAGGATTATTTTCACTCAGTATCATAAGCTTCAGTGAGCAGCTCACTTTTTTTCTCCCTTTTTATGTATCTCTTTTTTTCCTCTCAGCTCAGATCCTCTTCATTTCTTTTATATTCCACTCCAAGTTAATCCCTTTCTACTCAGGTGACAAAAAAAAAGAAAATCAGCCTTAGGTCCCAGTTGCAAACCTTCCATGCACACAGCCCTAGCTGGGGTCCTGCATGCTGTGTTTGCAGCGGCAGGAGTCAATAACTTATGGGAATGTCATTGCCTTTGTTCTGTTAGCTGCTGTTGTCTCCTGGAATAAGCTTTGCATTCTTTACTCCTCACTGACTATTCCTAAAAATACACAGTGCAGCAGTCTGAACRTGTGTCATCAACACTGCCTCCTCTTTTATGTGACCATTTCCACTCTGTTTCGCCACATCAGTTCTTCCTGACTGATGACCCCGCATTCAGGCTGGTCAGTCATGTTGGCAAATCAGGGCATGAGACATGAGAGTGAAATATATGACCAGTTCTTGCCTAGGCTTTGCTTGCTAAGTGAAGTTCATATAGGTTTTACTATTAGGAAAGTCTCTGGAGCATACAAGTCACAGTGTCCCAACGAACTGCAACACCCAGTTTGAGCTGTTGCTCTCTGATTTAGGTCTGAGTGTTTCTGAACTTGCCAGGTGAGGCATGACATGGGTTTTACTCTTTGGTCATGTTTTCTGTAGTCACCTTATGCAGGAAATTTCTGACAAAGAAAGAAGTGTTCTGTGAGCAGAGCAAGAACGTAACTTCCCAAGCTTATGATGATTTTTCGCTCTGTAATGGAGTACATCAGTATTATAGTGCAGCTTCAGTATCAGTAGCAATCCATTAACACTACAACATCATGCTTTTAGAAGGATCTACGTAGAAAAACCTAATGAAACTTGTTTTGGACAAGATCCTGAATGCATATCGAGCATCTGCTTGCAGGGGACAAAGAAAAATGGATCAAAGTAACTGCAGGTCTGCTGGTCCCATCTATGCTCTTCCACTCATCCCATCCCCAGCTTTTTCTCCAGCACCATCAGATTGGGTTGCATACGGACACAGACCTGGCTGCTGCACCAACCCCATGGCCAAACCAGGTTCAACATTTCCAGAACTGCTGCTGTCTGAGAACTGACTTTTCCTACAGTGTAGCCAGTGGTGACTTTGTTAGAAAATATGGCATTACTGAAGAGATGCTCTAGCTTTTGTGGAAAAACAAGAACACGTTGTACATGATGTACGGACCAGAAAACAACTCCTGCCTGGCAGGCTTGCCAGGAATGCAGATGCTGCTGTGTAATCGATACAGGCCTGAGCTTTCTGCAGTTCTGCTCTACCAAGGGGCAGGCAAAAAGCCTCAAAAAGCAGCAATATAAAGCCTTTTCCACCAATGTTTTCAAAATCAAAACACTGCTTTTTATTCCTAGAGATTTAATTAGGGCTTTGCAGTTGGGGGGGGGGGGATTTTTTCTCCCTCACTTGATGCCGTAGGGCTCCAAGATAATTTTTTCATATTCCCTGACAGAATGAAGTGGTACCAGGAGCGCCTGGATGAGACACAGCAGAAGGGAAAGAACATCTTCAGCAGGAGAAAAAAAGCTTGATGATTAATGTGCCACTGGAGTGGTTCCTCAGGTGCAGGCACAAATGACTGCCTGAGGGCTCTGATATGTGGCCATGCAGCAGGCGGCTGCTGTGCTTTAGGCGAGTGTTGCCCCTTTGCCCCCTAGCTGTATGTCACTGCCCCTCTGCTGGTGGGTACTGCCTGCTAGGGGAGAATGGGCAGATGTGCCACTTGGGAAAAGTTTTAGGTTAACCTGACTCTCTGACCTCCCTCTGCCCTTTTTTTTTGGTTAATCTGGGTTGCCACACAGGAGGTGATATTACCAAAGATATATTGAGAGAATGACACTCAGCTGAAACCTAAAACTTTTCTATATAGATAAGCTGTAGCAATAGCAGTTTTGCAACTTACTGATAAGCCCACGAATGCTTTTCTCACATGGATTCAGATTAGGTAGATGGTTATATAACTGTGATGTCTTTGTTTTGTCTTTGCTGGTGCTAGAGAAGGGATTATTTTATTTTTCTCCCTTTTTTTCCCCCTTGGTATTATGTTGTGGTTTTGAAGAGATGAATTGCCTGGAAATTCCTATTTCCCCCAAAGAACCATTTGGCTTGTGTGCTGATGACAGCAAGTGCAGGCTGGCACATTTACAAAAGAGAAAGCTTATTTTACCAGCAGCAACTGTGTCTTTCATTCAGCCTGGAACAGCAGACAGGAAGCCAAGAGACTGTTCAAGAAGKAATTCCAGGCAAATTACAAACTGAAATCAGCTCTGAAAGACCTGTGATGGAAAGCAACTGTATCATTTCTTTCAGATTCTCTGTTGCCATGCTTTTCCTGTTTTTTGGAGAGAATACTAGAATGAAACCAACCTTCATCTGGGAGGAAACTGTGTTGATTCAGTTTCACGTCTTTCAGCTTTTTCTTTTCGCAATTTGTGAGCACCTAAAAGGATCCTTCCTGTCACTTCTGTGGGTGAAACATGCCCTTTGTTTGAAAATTGCCCCGTTTGAACTCCTCGATGATGTTACTGATGATCGGAAGATATTTTTTCTTAAAATATTATTTCTGGAGTAGGCTTTTGGTTTGTCTAGACACATTCTTTTGTTCTTTCAATGAAACTTTTTTTTTATGTGAGATCATCTTCTTGATCATCTCTCACAACTTTATTTCTAATAAACAGAGGACTGTGCCCTCTGGGTAAACTTCTCAGGGGGGAACAAGTCACAGGCAACAGAACATACAAAGCGATAATACTGATTAAACAGTTCCTGTTTCCTTCCAGTGGGTGATATTTGATAAGAAAGCAAATGTGTTGCATATGCTGAATAACATGCCTTTCCACATGTACACCTCCCTTTTCCGGTTTTCAATAAGCCAGAATTTGGAGGAGCAGAAATCTATACAACAGTTTGAAAAATAAGGACTGAGGCAGTAGCTGCAGTACTCCCAAAGTCTATGTGATACTATTTTCCACCGAGAGATTAATTATATAGTTCATTTTTATAGCCTTTTATTATAAAATAAGAAAACCTATAATGAGGCTGAGTGGGGATGTGATTCTCTATGTGACCCCACTGGCTGAGGCCGCAGAGCCCAGCCTACCTGGGGCAGGAGGATGCTGAGCTGTCCTCCCTGTCGTGGTGGCCACCCAGCGCACATCTCTGTGCAGCAGGTGTGACTGGCTGCCAGCAGGGTGTCCATGCTTGGCTCCTGCATCTGGGAAACCCTCCCATAAACAGGTATTCAGAATCAGGCCAGGCTCCAGATAAACTGTCCCAGGGCCATCGGTTGGGCATCTTGGTACCCAGCTCCCGAGTAGCTACACTGCTGTTGGCATGAGGGACTGAACTGGCTGCTCCTTGACATCTCAGAGAGCTCAGCATTTTTCACAGCTCTTTTATTACAGTATTGCTCGTGATACCAAAGCCTGAAATCATTCCATGGCAGTGTAATGAAGTTGATAATCATAATATAAAAGCAGCCATACTGGATCAGCCCAAAGGTCCATCTAGCCCAGCATCCTGCCTGTGGCCAGCAATGAGTGTTTAGGGAAAGAATATAAAAAATAGGGCAAATGCAAAGTGTTACCTTTCCAGCTACCGCATTTTAGGGACTTCTTGAGCCAGGGGTTGTTTCCAGACAGTCACATTCTCTATCCATGGATGGACAATCGTTCCACAAATTTGTCTGATCTCTTTCTAAATTCATTTGTATGTTTGGCCTCTACAGCTTCACTGGACAGTTAGTTTCACCATTTAATTAGATGTTATGAGAAAAGCTTTTTTTGGTTTGTTTGTTTTAAACCTACTGCCTGATAATCGAGGTGCCTTCTAATTCTCATACTGAGTGAAAGATTGAGTAATTGTTCCCTATTTACTTCAGTTATCATTATAAACCTCTATTATCTCCCCTCTCAGTTGCCTCTTCTTTTCAGCTGAAGAGTCCAAGTCTAATTAGTCTGTCCTCATTTCAGTAAGGCTGAAATCCAACTCAAAATAATTGCCAAGTGCAATCATAGCTCACTTGTCCAAATCATACTTATAAACCTTTGGAGGTTATTGTACTACTTATAAAGCCAATGGACATCTTTATAAGACCTGTTATGAAGGCAAAGGGTATGTACAAGGTACTCAGAGTGGAGGGTCAAACAGTAATAATATGCAGCGCTTTTTCACATAATGTCACTTTTGATCAGCCAGTATGTGAAATCGAATACCATAGTAAAGACTGGGTGGATTTGTGTACCCAAGAAACTCCCATCTGGCACAGAGACAAATGTGAAGACAAAGAAGAAGATATTCTTCAAGTCTGTTTCCTACAGAAGAGATAACAGGGCTAAAAGACCTGTGGCAGTCTGTTATTTCAATCCACCTGACATGGTTAAATCCAGTTGCCTAGGAATGGATTGGGTCATCATACATCAAGAGCTAAGATGCTTTGAAAGGCATTCATAAGTACCTGAATATAATTTAAAGCTGTCAAGATTATATAAAATCATATCAGTAAATGAACCACAGATAGCAGAATGAATGGTTTAGACATACTTCATTTGAAATAGATGAATATCAAATTCTGACCTGGATACTGGCTAAATCACAAGGAGTTGCATGAGGTCCTTTTGTTGTATTCTTCTCAATATTACAGTAAATGTTCTTTGCAAACTAATCTTTTAATGTTCACATCCATTACAGTATGCAGAAAAGATGTATGTGTAACATTATGTATGCCAGCTTTAAAACTCAATTTATAATATCATAAACCAAATTAAGATTGAAATTGTGCTGAGCACAAAGGAACTCCACAGGCATGAAGCTACAAATTTGTCGAAATATTCTGCATAGATTTCAAATGAAGTGGATGTTTTTTATATTTCACATGTAACCATAACTCTGCAAAGAACTATATATTCAAAAAAAACCCTCAGCAGCCATGAAGTCTCTTTGATCATCATTATGTTCCAAATTCTATGCAAAAACTGATCAGTGCCTGGACTTCTATTCAGAAGCCACTTTTCCGTCTGACAGTAGCTGTCTCCCACCACCCAAATGCACAAACTGGGTTTTTACTTCCCAGGTGGCTGCGCGGGAGCCAGCAGGTTGGATTGCCCCGGGGACTCGCAGGGCAGCAGCCCCTTGGCCTCTGGGGGTTTCTGCACTCCTGGCCCACCCAAGACTGCTTGGTCTGCTCCATTCCATTTTGCAGAAAATTTGGAAATACTCAGGGATTGTTTGGAACCACAAGAAAAAACAGATTTTGAAAGATCTAAATCTTCTGTGAAATAAAACAGTTCTAATTATGGAGCAGACTTCAACAGAGCATTTTATGATGTGTAGAAATGTAGTAACCTTTATAAGCCAAAGTTTTCAGTTCTGTGATTAGTCTCAAAGTTTCAGAAGACTTTTAGACTTGGAACAAGGGCGGGGGGGGGTGGGGGGGGAGTTCCTAGATGGACATTTGGTATGCTAAAAAGAAAGCAAATACAAGCTGAACACTCACCTTTATATAAAAAAAAAAAGATAGCCAAAACAAGCAAAATTTGGAAATTTGCCATTTATGACTATAAGGATTAATGAACCTTTCAAATCTTGCAACTTTCTAGATATGTGGAAAAAAATCAGATAAGAAAATGCAGACAGAGAGCGATGGTCTGCTGGCTTTGTGCATGCTGCCTGTGGACCTTCTTGGGCACAGGGAGAACTCAGGCACAGAGAAGTGGAGGGGCCCATCTGTGAGTGTCCTGACTTGGTTCCCAGAGGCGCTTGGGCATGGTGACCTGGGACAGGCAGTCGTCTCTCAGACGGATTCTCCATTTGGGAGAGGAGACTTGGAGGACTTAACCTTGRCTCTTCTGGTTTACTAAAAAAAAACCCCAACAAACTCACAGGTTCATTCTGCCTTGCCTCATTTCCCCTTCATTGTCTTGCACAAATCAAGTGCAGCTTCATCCAACCAAGTGTGAATTAGCTCACAGCTAGCCAGCAGCACTTGGGGAAAAAAAGCTTGCTATGGCCAGCATCTTTAAAAATACTTGGTACCTTCCACATTATGAAGGTTATTTCTCCAGTGACTCCCACTTGCCTCCTCTTTATCCTTCTCCTAAACTAATAAAAAACATAGCTATTAACAATACTTTCAGGGAAGCTACTATAGACCTTTCTAGACCTTTAATGGACGTCATGCTCCTTGGCTATGAAAATTAATAATGAAACTCCTGAAACCAAAATAAAACTCTTTAGTGCAGCAAAAGAAACTATTCAAATGTTCATTCAACAAATTAAAAATTAATTCAGACTTTGGGATAGATTCCCCCATCACTGTTTTTTTCTTTGCTATTCTAAAGGCAAATTAATGTGCTTATTTATCTTAAAGCAATTGTAGTAACCTTCCTGTTCTGAAATCAGGTAATCTTTCAAGGCATATCTTTTAGGAWATCTATATCCTGATATGTAATTGTTGGTGGGTTTTTTAGGTACCTTTAGATTTCAGAAGATTGGTACGGGGGCAACATTTATACATTAGATTAATCTCATGCACCAGCAGCCTGTAGCTGAATACAAAAGTTACCTCTTGCAAGTAGCAGAAAAGAAAACTCCTGAGGTTTCTGAAGTGTGGGGCTACTGATGAATGCTGCATAAACGCAGGAATATGTTGGTCTTGAGCTTTCATTCACTTTTCCCTTGAGTTGATTGGACCCATGCAAAATGGATTTGTAATGCAGCTCAGTTTTACATTCACTGTGCATGGGTGTAAGTGATTGCTCAGGCAGGGTGGTAACAAGAAATAGATATGGATTTGGCACTAATTCAGGAACTTCTCCCTTCCTTTATGGTCACCTGGGTACCAGAAGGAAAAAATTGGTATACCTCCATGCCCCCCTCCCTGCCCCCAGCCCCAAGGAAACGCCTTCCAACTTGTTCCTGTGATGCTGTATTATGAAGGTGGTGATCTGCTCCCTGTGTCTCTGCATATGCTATTTTGGTTTGTTTTTCACAGCTGGAGTATCACTGGTGTGTTGCACAGCATACCTCCAAAGTAAAGCAATAAGGGAGGAATGAATGAAAGCCAAAGGATAGAAACAGAAACTGCCTTTGTCCAGGTGTGCTTATTCTTCAGTAGGCTGCAATTGCTTTGACATTGGTCAGTGCTAAGTGTATGTTCTTATATGCATCTGTATGAATCCTGGTTGTTTTCTTCATGTATCTGTGCAAAGACACTGCTTTCCACACAGAAGTGTGCCCTGTTTGGGCCTGTTCCTCTTACAAAGAGCAGAAGTAGGAGGCAGTGGGTYTGGGTCAATGTTACAGCAGACACAACGGGGGCAGCAGGATCATATTGTCAGCAGCTGCTCCTAAAGCAGCAGGGCAGCTCTAAGCAACACCTACTGAGTGTCAGGCCCTGAGAAAGCTGGTTCTAATATAACCTGAAGCAAGCAGCAATATTTATTTTGGTCATTCTGTGCTGTTGTAATTACAGGTGATTCTATAATTTTGGGAATTAGCTATCTATCTTTTTTATTAAAAAAAATTAGCTGCAACTGTTCACCTAGTATACACAAAGGAGTAAAAATAGTAACATGGAACACAGTCTTGGAACAACTGGCCTTTGTCTACTATTTAGTGTACTGTGTTACTATTTAGTGTGTTAATCACTGTGAACTTCAGTGCACTGAGAGGAGGGCTTTCCCTGCTGTGCTTAGTGCAGACTTAGCACAAAGAGAAAAATAACATCTACTGATTCACTAATCTTGTAATTAGTAGATTTTTCAGGAGATATCCCTAAAGAGAGAAAAAAAAAAAAGAATTTAATTTATCACATCCTAGAGATGCAACTTGGAGACAGTAGATTCAAAAGACATAGTTCTGTGTCTCTCTTTCTCTGATCTAACAGTTGCACATGTATTAGTAGTTCAAAATTCAAGCTTTAATGAATTGCCTTTACAGTATCTCACCTTTAATTGCATTACCCATTAATTACACCTTCCTTTAAAATATAATCAAAATCTTGGGAACCTGTATGAATTTAAAAAATAAAGCAGTTTTCACTTTCTGTTTACATTATTTTGAACAAATATTACAGTATAATTCAGTCACTGGACATAGACAGTTGTTTCTTAGTATGAAATGCCAAAAGCCTGCTGTGATTTATCCTCAGATGTGACAAGGGAAACTACCGTCACATCATTTTTAAAGGCTCTTGTGTAAAGATTTGCCAGGCATGATTCATGTCACAGATGTATACTAGTCCTCCTCCACACAGCTCACGACCCTGCTCCCACAGCAAGGGCTTTCCTGGCTCATGCAGCTGACACCAATGAGTTGGGTCAGTTCTCTGCTGGGCTGCTGATGTCCAGTGTGGCAGCAGTCAAGTCACTTCAGCTAACCTGGGCATCATGCTGTCAAGTTAACTGACTGACTTGAGCGACGGACACTGCCTGCCACGCTGCAGGGAGGCACCCATGAGTGCTCGGCCTTCTCTCCCAGGCAACCTCTTCCTGCCTCCAGCCCAGCAAATGCATCAGAGCCCGTCTTTGGAGGGAGGCCACTGAGGCTGGTCTGCTCGTGTCAGTGAAAGCACAGTTGGATCATCAGGTCTTCAAGAGACTTCCCTTTGAAGGTTGCTTTGATCACATAAACCTGCTGTTTATGCTCAAGATGTAAAAACCGAGGAAGAGCATTTCTGTGCAGCAAGCTTTGGCTGATAATTTACTTTCTTGCTTTGCAGATCCCCCAGGATCTACTCCATTTCCTCCTGCTCATTGTGCAATTAAGAACTGAAATGGGAATGTGATAGTTCAACCCAATAGCGAGGCCTCTGTGGACGGGCACTTCATTTCTCTCATATCTGTTGTAATGGCAGATCCCCACATCTATTCCCATGGTGTGTTGACACACAGCGCTGGTGCGAAAGTCATTACCCTTCTCAGGGAATAGCTATGTGGCGTGCAGTTGACAAAGGATTGAAAAGACAAAAAAAAAGCTGTTACTTTTGAAACAAGAAAAAAGAAATGGGAAAGTAATTTTTGGAAGCTGCAGCAGTTTTCTCAAGGACAGCTGTAAACGGCACTTATTGCCTACAAATAGAAACCAGAAATGATGACAAGAAAGCAACAAATAAACGAGTCAACAACAATGCCAACAAAAAGCATTTTGCTGCCAAGAAAATACTTTATTTCTCATTAGCATAATTATTGCTTAGAGTTTCAACTCCAAATGCCATAAACAATTAAAAAGTTATGTCATGCTTAAATATTTTCCCTTTTCTGGCTAGGACAGAAGCTTAGGGAGAGCAGAGTGCAAATGCCATCTCACCTGTGTTCAGTAAAGTTATCTTCCTCATTTGAGGAATTACCCTCTTGCACTTACAGACTGATGGCAGCTCCAGACCTGATAGGAACAACACAAACCCCCTGAAGTAGAGAGCTGTGCCACGTTAGCACAGCAGCAGAAGCTTGTAGATTTTAAGCCATCAGCTGCTGAAAATGGAACCAAGGATTCTCTCTCTTCAAAGGGAATTTCATTTTAAACCTTTTCACTCTCAGGGTGAAGGTTGAGAGAGGCATAGAGCTAAGTTATGGCCAAGCAAAAATCCTTAGAATTATTTCTTATGGATACTTGCTTCACCTTTTTCTTTCCCCAAACCTTACAGCATACATGCACACAACTTAGGGACTTAGATGGACTGACAAGCTGAAGTTTGGAGTCAGCTAGGAAGGAAGCGGGAGAGCGAGCAAATGGGATTCCCTCAAGCCAGGGAAAAAAAAAATGACTGCATTTCCCAGTCCTCCCCTAGACACTGTTTTCAAGAGTGTATAAATTTATCACATAGACCTCAAAAGGTAACGTTGGATCTAGGCAGTCAAAAATCTACATGACAACATTATTACTTTGCCTAGCCACCCTGATCCATTTCTTTTTAGTAGGAATATTAAGTACTAGTGTTTCGAAAAGCAGAYAATGCCATTCTTGAGTCTTTTACTGAACAGCATTTTTCTGTCTAAATACTGCTTTTTTTTGACTTAAGAATGGTCCACATCTCTTCCAACCTAAATTTAAGGGGGCTTTGCTGATAGCTTCCCTGGGAGTAGTCATATATAATGAATCCACCTTTTGAGAAATCCCATCAATTTTAAACAAGGTATGATGGAGGAAAGCACTCTAGCAGTGTCTCACCACCTGAAGGACCTTTCTGAGTCAAATCCACCCATGTTTCATTTCAGGTGGCTGCTGGGGCATTACCTCTGAAAATCAATTCTTATGCATGGCAAATGCTTTCTGTTTAACAAACTATGTACTGTGATAGGCCCCAAATTGCTGCAATGCTGCTTTGACTTTTTTTGAGTCTGTTGGTAGCTGTTGGCTATAATTAGCAGAGCCCTTTATGCAACTTTCATGTCCCTGAGAGAAATCAATGCTACAGCATTGTTTTACCTTCCTTCTCTTACCTACACTTCTGTAAATTGAAATGCAAATGCAGCCAAGAACTGCAGGCTTTGAACCATATTTTATAAGTGCTTCACTAATGTATTGCAGTGTTTCAGCTGTCTTACAAGATGGTGGGGAATAAAGATGTATATTTGTATGGTTGCCTGGGGAGACTTCAGGATTGGAAATCTTTAACAGGTTAGACAGATGTTTATCAGGTATGACACAGTATTGTTCATCCAACTGGTTGGACTAGAAGCCCTCAGGAAGTCCCTTTTTTGCAATGACTCTGTCCATGTGAGATGATCATGTTACTTATGAATAGTTTGATAAACTGGAGAACCAACAAAAGGACGTCTGTGTGGATTCCCTCATGTCAAATGAAGTGGATGGTGCTCCCAATTCCTTCAGTAAAAGCATTTACAGAAACTTCTTCCTCTACAGAGTCTCCTATTCTCATAAATTTTATAGGACCTTAACACCTCTGAGACCTCAACAGATCTGATTGAAATTGGCAGTTTGGTGCAACAGTTATTAAACAAGAACTGACACACACACATGCAAGCACGCCCACAGAAAGTGACTGTATGAGCCATGTTACAGCATGAAATGAGGTTGAAATGAAAAGTTGATGCAGCGACCTTGATTTCTGCAAACTGACAATTTAACAAACGACAACTCTGGAGGGAAACAGGAAGACATACATAAGGTTTTGACAATGTTGATGATGGACTGGATTTTTTAGTGCATTGAAGACATAGAAGCCATATTGTGATGTTCAGGCAATGCAAAGCCACCAGAAGCCCCTCTTAACTTTTTCTCATCTATTTTGTGTCACTGGATTAGGACAAAGTTACCTGAGTGCACCAGTGTATCTGATCCCTTTTTAGCAAGCATCACTGGTAAAACAACTGTCTGTCTTACCCTCTACACTAAGGATTGTAATGTGCAGTAAGCACTTATTAAACAGGATTAAAATAAGGCATGAATTAGTAGCATGAATTTCATGTGGAAGTTTATTTACCTATGCTCCAACACTGCCTAAACCTGAAGGCAGGACGAATGTGACAGATAATAAATCTTGTGCAAGAGTTCAGTGCTGATGATTTCTACTTACAGACAAGTCACAGGAATTGCACTGAGACCAGATCAAGGGTGTGGAGAAATGAGAGAAGCTAATGGGACACAGCGCTGATCTACCTAAAGAAATACAAAGTATTAGACCAAAACTGACCAAGAGATTCTGGTTTGTCTTTCTGCTGTGGTCCTTGCTTTTTCAAATGGGTGCAGCATTTGTTTTATTGGTGTGCATATGTACAATTTCATGCAAATTGGTCCCCAGGATATCTGAACAAGAATGGTGTGGATAACCAACTGGTGTTGTTCATGGCAGAAATACATGGAAATATTTTGTCTAGCTACCTTTCATTTGCCTGCAGTAGGTCTTCCCTTGTGACTAAATGCCAAAATGCTTTCTGTAAAATATCAGCTGGAGTGTACATGGGAGTTCAAGACTGAAAGTAGGCCAAGGAAAAAAAATCTGCTGTTGAGGCTGCTGGAGATTTATCTGGAGAAGCTGAAGCTGTTAAAACTGCCACTTAGGTTTCTCCTGCCTTCATTTGCACTCATGCAAGAGGAATCCACCAGGGGAAGCCACTGGGATTTGATGTCCCTAACCTGATTCCAGCTGATTTAATGGCTAGGGTGGAGGCAAGTGGGAGCAGGCCCTCGAAACACAAGTTATTAATACAGATTATTTGCCCATACAGTGGCTTGGTATCTTCTGTTGTCCTGTCTTACCCACTGATGGTTTCTGCCAGTCTCTGTCATGGGGAATGATGATGCTTCACAGCTCTATGCCTGTTTCTAGATTGAACTGGGGGCCTGAGATCTCTACCCTTATTCTAGTTCAAAATGGTGAGGGAAGCCTGATGCCTGCATGCCACCCACCCCTCTGCCCTTTTGTGGGGTGCTTCTGTGGAGATGGGCAGGGAGGACACAGGGAGCTGCTGGAGGCAGCAGCACATGGGGAGTTTTGTCCCAGCTGCGCTGGTTAGGAGGGGCAGGGCAGTGGAGAACAAGAAATACTTTCTTTTTTTGTGTGTGTGTTTGTTTTTAATTAGCAGTCTATAGGAAAAGCTGTATGCAAAAGATGTTTTCCCTTGCTTTCTTCAACTCCCTGGTGCCACCCATTGATAATGAATCATGCACTAATGCTAGATACAAGCCCACAGTATCCAGGTTAGGTAGCATTTTAATATTTCATACAGAGTCTACTTGTCAGAGCTGTTTTCTCTTTTTTCACGCCAATACACAAGGGATTTCTTCCCGTGGCTACTGGAATACTCCCTCCAGAATAGGCTGTGCACAGTCGGCCAGCGCTGGTTTCAGAATCCATCCAGCTCATGTAAATGATTGCGGATGCATAAATCTTCAGTGGTGAGGGAAGAAAGCAGAACTGATAGCAATGGAAGGGTGAACCATTGGTCTCTAGATATCCCAACCTCTTGTCCTCCCACTTGCTCTTTTAGGAGATTGATCCCATCTTAGGATCATTTTGAGGTATATCAGTCATTACTCCTTCCTGTTAACAAAATCGACTCCTGCAAGGATCATTCCTGATTAAGGGACTAAGGCAAAAAGATGAAATCAAGGGGGCATCACTTTTGATTTCCTAGTCTTTAGATGCATGAAAGATGTTTTCTTAGCTCTGGAACCAGAAAAGCCATACTCATGCTGACATGTGTTATGTTTGCTTCATCCAGCTGCTGAAGAAAAGAGGCTTTGGTCCCTTTGAAGTTTACCCTTCTGAGTTCAGTGCTGGTGCAAGCAATTGGAGCGGCAGCTTTGCCCTTTGAAGAKACCTCATTTCTGTCTCAGAGTTTCCTTCATTTTTTCCTCTTGGAAGTTGATGGAGTTAAGGGAATACAAATCCAGTGGGAACTCAATATCAATAAGGCTCTAATGTCCTGGTAATGAGAACACTCTAATAACCCAAATGGAACAGTAACTTCAGCAGCAGCAGATTTCATCATGTTCTGATAGAAAACACATTTTTCCCCTGGCCTTTCCATAGAGTGATGCAGTATAAAATGAAGGGGGACTTTCACATCACCTGCATCAAGGCAATAGTTCAGATGCCTAGGTGAATGGGCTGGTTGCCCTAAAAGACTCCTCTAACTTCATTTATACTGCCATCTTCTAGAAGTGACTCCCTCACTGTGACTTTAGAGAGAACTGAGTCTTGTAACTTAGCACTGCTATTAGGTGCATAAAGTCAAGTATTGCGAACACCCGACAACACCCCTGTCAAATTCTTTGATGGACTTCACAATTCCTCTAGCTCCTCTGAGATACATATTACTGGAGCCATTACATCATATATCTGACATTTTCCAATTACTCTTTCAGTGTTCTTAATCAGCAATTAATTTTACAACATCATTCTGACTTCCTGATTAGTCAAACTTCTTTTCTTTATTTAATACGCTATAGACAGATTTTTAAAAAAGCCAGCCTCTCCCAGCCATTTTGAGTCATCATTAATTTCATCCATTTCTCATTTTTAATTGTTCTGTTATCTCTCTAGCTCCATTCCCATTCCAATATATTAGAAAAAAACCTCCAGCCTTCTGGCTTCTCCCAGCCCCTTCGGCTAACAGTAACTCATTTGGGGTTTTTAATTGCATTTTTAATTAAGGCTGCTTCAACCCTATTGGCTCAGAGCCTTTCCCCATGTACAGTATTTTTTGGTGTGCAATGCAGTGCAAGCTAGCAGGCAGGGACAGCCTTTGCACAGAGGCTGTAGATGCAAAGTAGAGCACGTACCACTTTCTGTTGCAAGAACCTGGGCAGGGAATAAGAAGTTGTTAGTTAATTTCTTGGCTATTTTTCTCATTTTGGGGGTTTAAGTTAGTCACCTCAGTGGTGTCTCAGTTCCCTACCTGTAAAATGTTCTCTCTCTCCTGTCAGCTCATTGTGTGATTTACCAAAGATACTCTGCCCCAGTTTGCCCCTCCATCACTCAGAGGATTTTTTTGTGAGAYGCCCTCCCAGGAGCCCCAGGCAGCGCTCCCTGCTCCAGCACCAGCAGTTCTTGCATTTGCGGGATGCCAGGACGGCTTCCTGCTCTTGCCCACATGCTACAGACCCCATATCAGCTGCCTGGCCATGTATGAAACCCGTATGTACTGCACAGAGCCTCAGCAGGGATGGAGTGATGTGGCTGGCAGGCATCACCTGAACCTTCCCCTGCCTCTGTGCAGCTCTGCACATCCTTCGTGCCAAGCCACAGTAAGGGCACATGCTCTCATCAGGTGAGCAAAGGGGTCTCACCTGTGAACAAAGAGAAACCCTGCGGTGTCCCTACCGAGCCTTGCAGTTGTATCACCTTAAGCTTAGATCTAAGCAGGCATATATCATTAATGCCTGGTTTGTAAAATCTAAAGGACACATATTATGAGTGGGTTTAGTGATTCACTATCACTTCACTGTACATGACTCATCTCTCTGACCCAGCGTTAACATAAAGTCCAGATCTGTGTTAATAGGAGTTGTGTTTAAAGGTTCATAAGTGGATGCTCCTGGCACTGCAGTCATCAAAAACAGCATTACTTCATTTCCAAGAGCACAGAGATTTTACCCTTCTCCTAGCCAAGTTCTAACTCGAGTATTTACTTTTTGCACCTCAAAATGGTTTTCTGTTATTTCTACTGGTAACTACAGTTTCACTTCCTGCCCTAAACTGTGCTATTGGGTTGCTCATATGCTGTCTACAGTGCCATACAGAATGGAGCTTGGAGTGTAGCTGTTCATTTGGAAAGTATTTTGAGAATAAAAACAGGTGGACAGTGTTCACATATAAAAGTTTTTCTTATTAGCAATCTATATATCGCTCCAACTGTTCTGAGAGTTATTGGTGTTTATAAAATGCTCTGAGTTTCTCTGAGGAAATATGAACTATAAGAACATTCACCACTTTTAATCACAAATAAACCTGATGTGTCATAATTACTTTGGCTCCAGATTCAACAGATTTCATAATGTAATGCATTAGCAAAACAGCCAGCCATACGCATGCAGGGTAATTAGTTCAATATAAACAAGACAGTCTTCTTGTAAAACAAGCTGAGATACTTTATTTTATTTCAGCTGCTTCACGAAAATCAGTGCAGGAAAAAATTCATCACATAAGTTTCTCACCAGCAGCTAGGAGCTTCTGATAAGCACTTAGAAAGCAGTTGACTCAAGCAAGTGGGTCCTGGTATCGGATCATCCTTTCATTAATAAACCCACCGGGCAGGCTCTGATGAACAAATCTTCACAAGGAGCGAGCCCAGAGGTTCCCTTTAACACCCCCCCACCCCCACCCCAGTAACATCCTAATGATGAGAAAAGGAACAGCTACAAATAATAATTCAAGGAATAATTCACAGGTAACTTTCAACAAATTATTAGCATTTCAAAGTTAGTTTCCAATGAAAACATACCTGCCCTGATGTAGCACGCAGCAAGGGTTATTCCTGAGTCTGAGTCTGGCTTTCAGAAGATGTCTATCCAACAACAGTATCAGGAATTAGACAAGTCCCAAAAGACCAACTCTTCAGTTCACAGAATCACAGAATCGCTGAGGTTGGAAGGGACCTCTGGAGATCATCTAGTCCAATCCCCCTGCTCAAGCAGGGTCACCTAGAGCACATTGCACAGGATTGCATCCAGGCGCGTTTTGAATATCTCCAGAGAAGGAGACTCCACCACCTCTCTGGGCAACCTGTTCCAGTGCTCTGTCACCCTCACAGTGAAAAAGTTTTTCCTCATGTTCAGATGGAAGTGT
>NW_020448230.1:347959-363437 GCF_003343035.1 Apteryx rowi
CCTTCCTTCTAGGGCCCTAACCCATGGGATTCCTCCAAGTAGGTCCCTGAAGAGGCCAAAGTTTGCTCTCCTAAGTCCAGGGTTGCGATCCTACTTAGTGCCCTGCTGCCTCCTCGCAGGATCCTGAACTCCACCATCTCATGGTCACTGCAGCCAAGGCTGCCCCCAACCTTCACATCTTCAACCAGTCCTTCTTTGTTTGTAACCCTTATTCTTTATTTATATAGTAAGACACCAGGAAAAAAGAAAAAGAAAATATTACAACTTTTGAAACGCCAGTACTATTTAAATGAAGTAAATAATATTTCTTGTATACAAGCATCACTTTTAAAATATGAAATACAGACATTTCAGTTATAACAAAACTGTGTTATCCTTAGCTACAAATGAATCATTTTCCTCCCCAACTTACAGCATGTAACAGTACATAGAGAAAAGCAAATTATGCTACTGGAATGAGAAGAAACTAGCCCACTGCTGCATCATCTATTAGATATTGTTTTTTATAGCTAAATATAAAGGCATATTCTCCTGAAAGCGTGTCTTGGGGTCATAATTTTCATAAGAGGAAGGCTATACGCTGAAACTATAGATTTCATAAGGACTACAGTCTGCAGAAGTGCTAAAATGCACAGAAAGGCAAAACATTTTAATCTAATTATAGTTTGATTTTCAAACTTCAGCAGACAATGTAATTTCCTCTGTAGTTTAGTGAAGCTATATTTAAAATTKTTTTCTTGATTCTTTTACTTTCATGACCAAAATATTTCAATATAAAATGATGAACTGAAAAATCATTTATGTTAAAACATCAGGCAGAAGAAATATATCTTAGGGAGTTCATTTGGGGGACCGGAGGGGAGATCTTTTTCTGCTGCAAAGCATTGTGTCATTTGTCAATAACTTAAGAAATAAAAGAAGTACCTTGGGAGAGAAGTCACAAAAATATATGGCACAATTATATGTAAATGTTGGTGATATATATTTTTCATTAATATTTAATGCTTTAGGATAAGTACATCCAGCTTTTCCTTCAATCCGAACTTCCCAGAAGACAGGCAGGATTTATACAGTCCTGTAGTAATAGTACATTTTGTTCTCCTGAAATGATGTCCATCTATCTATCATACAATATGAACGGGAAAGTCTAAGCAGACAAAAGCCTGTGGCTAAAAATTTCAGAGTGCCTGCCTTTAAGCTTCTAAATTGGTATTTAGGAAATTAACCACAAGCCACTCGGTTTTCTTAAGGTGTGTGCTATTACAGGTCCTTTTGCATAATGCTCCTTCGGGTCTGTTGTCCCCTTTGTCTGTGGAAACAGTCCTAGAGATAAAGAAGGTCCCACRGGCCACATATTGCCATGCAGGAGAAGGCGACTAGCCAGCAGCTGGGGTGTCGCCCACGGTATGTCACACGTTGCACTGCAGCCTGGGACCCACTGTTAGTCACCAGGGCCAGATTCCCCATAGGCGTTATGTTGGAAGGTGTTAAGAGCCACCCACCAACAGGATTTTTGATCTATAGACACTTAGAGTGAAAAAAATCACTGTTTCTTAGTGGTGTAAAATGGTGGAAGACTGTGGAGGTAAGGCACCAAGCTTCATGATTAGCTGGGAAGGGTCTCAAGTGGAAAGTGTTGAGAGGCTGGAAACAGAGCAGCCAGGACCCTGATGAGCTTTAGACATGCATGCTTGCATACAGACGTCCAGAAAAGAAGAGCAGCCTGCAGGAAGTATGAAAGGATAAAGAGTGTGGCCCAGAAAGGGAGCAAATTCAGTTCTCGCTGGAGGACAAAACTTGTTGGCAAAGGCCAACTTGCAAATTGAGCATTCCTTTTGCGTGCTGCAGAAAAGCACACCTTGCATGTGCTTTGTACACAGACCAATCTGCAGGCAGCAAACACTTAATTTCATCATTGTTTTCTCCTGCAAGGAGGACTGGCCTAACAAGGCCCTAAATACCAGCTGGTGACTCCAGTCAGTGGGGCTCAGAGGTTTAGGATGCAGGCAAGTGTCTGAGGAAACTGCCAAAAAGCACCRCTATTAACTATATGTTAAATCCCTAATGATTTCAGTAGGGCTTTGCAGGCAGTCTTGACTATGTTATTAAATGTCCGTCCACAACTCTTAGTGACTGAGCAGCCTTGAAAAAGCAATCCTGAGTTTCCATGACTCCATTTCCAGATGTGAAATGAGGAAACAGAATGTCCTCCCTCAGAGGGCTATTGGGAGAAGAAAAGCACTGAAGCTTTCTCTGGTTTTAGTGTTCAAAAGCACTGAGCTGCTCAGTAATCATGGCATGATAATATAATATATGCTTTAGATACATTTGGTGGCTAAATAGATCTGATAATATTCCAAGGATATAATTATATGATAACATACTGAAGAGAAACTTCTTTGTAATCCTGGACATAATTGCTACAGTTTTTGTCTAGTAGGAATAACCTTCATCTTTGTCATCATAAACATAATCATTATTATTTTTTATTTCTATTTATTATTATCATTGTTATTATTAGATGACCTCTTCTAGAGGTCTTAAAATAGTTTAAGACAACTCCACTATGTCCTTTCMCTGGTTTTGCATAGTGGAGACTTGTCTTTATTGGCGTTCTGATAGGAGAAAATTTAGCTTCTAGCTGCCAACTGTATATTCTTGTTTTCTTTGTGTGATTAGACTGAGAGTCCTTTGAGGACTGAGGGGTCTGTTCAGCACTAACTTTTAACTGTATAGTGTTATATTGGTGCTATATCCCTGTTCTCCAGAGCCTTAGTGCTAAACTGAAATGTACTTACTGTATCTGTAGCCATGCTTAACTGCATAGTCATATCATATATTTTAATACTATAATTCATGAATATTATATTGTTTAATGAGTCTTATGACTCCATGTGCTTACGTAAGAAATTGCACTTGTGATTTCCCTTGCTAATTTGGTAACTGCATCATCCAGGATTTACTCTTTACCAATATCAACTTAAAATCTCTGATCTATTTTTAACAGGTTGAGGACAGTGCTTTAATTCTGATGACTCCTTGCTGAGAGAATTCTTCCTGATGGTTATATACCTTGTGGTCTGCAAAGTCGTTTTGGTACTGTTAGAAAACAGTGAATCCAGTGAGAAATATCCTTTACTTGTTACTGTTGCAGGATTATATTGCATAAGAGGACCATGTTACTATTTAATTCCTGTTTGATACTGACTTTTTTTATGTTTGAGCAATTTTACTTCTTCACTTCACTAAAATGATTGCAGCCTGTAGCTGTTAAATACTGGGGCAAAACTGTTTCAACGTTCATGTCAAAATTTTCACCGGGCACCAGATATGAGTGCTCTGGAAGCCTCATTCACCACATATGCCAGTACCTCAATGTCGGTAGTCACGGAAATAAACCATCCTCTGCTACCAGATGTCRGAGTGGGGGGACGGACCCGGAGTAACGATGAGTCTCAATATGAGTATGGTCGTTCTCCCTTTATTAGAGCTTACACAGAGTATATATAGACAAGCAATAAGCACGCACTAGCAATAGCTGTATGATTGGTTTACTTCTGTCCACGCGCCTAAAGCGGATATATGATTGGTGCAAAGTTGCTGTTCACGTGGAGGGGCTTGTCGGCCCCCTCCTTTACTTGTTTACCACTACTTGCCTTCCCCCTTTTGTAATGGTCTAGGAATGCTCAAGGACAGTTCACATAGCCGTGGGATCCTCCCTTCATCATGAAGGCAGGATTGCTCACTTCTAAGAGATCATACCCTCTCTCACTTAACCATTCTCCCACACCTCAACATGTATAATCTGAACTGTGCAGATTTTCCCATTGCCTCAGGTAGAACCATATCCTGGTTACAGCTGGACATGCATTTGCAAACCTTACAGATCACATAATTGTACAAAATACGCAGACCTGAACTACTCTGTCTTCTCAGGTGCTGCCTGCCTGCCCCTGCCCATTCCATTCTGGTGGAAAATTAGATCCAAATACAAATTCACAGAGAAACTTGGAAAAGGCAGAGACTGGCCAGGAGAAAGAAAAGCAACAGGATTATCACATTATCAATCTTTTCAACACTGATTTTAGCTTCTTTATTTTCAGAGAATTTGAAATTTGAGTAGATCTGTTTTTTTTTCATCCACCAAAAAAAATCAAGAACTGGCCAATATTAATGTCTTTCTCACTGTATAAGAGTGCAGGTGCCAACAGATGGATCTTGTGATCTTTCCTATATTCCCTTATCCAATTCTAGTCTCATTTATCCCCTTCAAAGGTCCTTGTGCAGATTTTCTGTTAGTGTAAACCAGCATTGCCCCTTGAGGGACCAGAGATCTCTGACAACTGATAGCAGCTGATTATCTCCTCACTGTAATAAGCTGAGTTTTCTTGGTTTCCATTGTGGCAACTCAGAGACTGAATTGGGAGCTTGACTGAGAATTTTTCTATTATGTGCCAGCCTTTGCTGTATTTGTTGAATACCACACAATAGCTCATAGGAATGAATGAATTTTTTCCAGATTGTTTCAGGGAAGAAGGACTTTAACAGCAAAACTGGCTGAACACATTCCCATCTCCTCTTTGCGGCTGCTTATTCCTACCCACACATTGCAGAACGCCTTGGCGATATTAATGCAGCTGTCTGTGGGATTGCATAGTCACAGAAGATGTCATGCTGACACATCTGAGGGATGGTGTAGGAGCAGAAAGGAGCAGGTTGGGAGCTTGGGAGCTGGAGCTCTCTGAGGTCCTCACCAGCGTTTCCCCCATAAGGTGGAACTGCTACCTCTGATGCAGCTGTGGCTGCACTTAGCCCACTGCATGAGGAAAGCAAGGAAAGAGTTTACTTCTGAAGTAAAATTTGTCAGTATTTAATACCTGCAGTAATCTTTCATAGATAAGAAGGAAAGTTTGGGAAATATATAGTGCTAGGAGGGTAGTAACATGAGACTCAAGGATGCAGAGCAAAATTTATTATGCTCTTATCGCAATACACATTAGTAATCCAGTGGTATGATAAGCTTGGTACTGATTACAAGAATTAATCCAGCCAGGTCACTGGGTGCAATGTGCTGGCTAGCAGCACACAGGAATGCTAGAATCAAGAGCAATGTAATTACCTATAAGCATCAAGGTAAATGAGACATTCAACATTGTACCAGCCAGATCCCAGGCAGGCAGCAAGCACTGGCCACTGTGCCTTTCCCAAGGCCCACATGGACAGCCAGAGGGGACCAAGATCCACCATGGCAGGGCAGACAGGCTGTGGATTCCCCGCGGGGAGGAAGAGCTGTTTCAACATGCTGCAGGAAAAGAAAGCATTTAAAGAGCAGGGAAGGTGTTTTGCGATAACCTTTGACAAGCTGGAAGGAAGGAAGAGGCAAGATAAGCTGAAAGCTACAGGGTTAAATTAATGCAAGAGAAAACCATGACATGAAGGGCTGCCACAAGGACACCTTGAAAAATGTACACATTGTTAATTTTATTTAATTTTCCCGTTTACAAAAATATAGTCCTAAATTCACTCAATGGAGTGTGTAGGAGAAGAGGGCTTTAGCTAAGAACAAGAATCGGCACAGGTATTACTACTTTAAACAAAGAAGAAGTGGAGGAGGTAGAGAAAATTATAATGCAGCATAAAATCAGAATACACAATTTGCAGTGTTCAAAAGGTTGCAAATGTTAGTTCCCAACCTCATCTTTTGAAAGTATTGTGTGTGTCTTAAAAATCAGGTRTGAAAGATCAGAGGAGAAACGGTGGCTTTGTGAGAAATGTTCTCTCTCCGGAAAGTTCAGTCTTTCACTTTTTATACTTGGCAAGGTKAAAGACTTGTTGGGAGGATAGCAGGCTGGATTCTGGAAAAGGGATTTCAAGAGGAAGGAAAGATCTTCTTCCAGCACATGTTGTAACTGTTTCCCATATATGTCCCATGAACCAGACAGAGTAGGATACTATACTGACTTGATCCCTGACTAGATTAGGTCACTGATACTTTTTTTGCCATGACAACAGCAAGAAAAACAGATATTGTTTTGTTTTTTAAATCACTTCATGCATTTCTGAAAATATAGGGAAAGAAATTTATAGTAGGGTTTTTACCAATGATTTGTCTGGATAGTCTTACACTTTAAGTCACTTCTTTTAGCAGACTGTATGCCAGACAGTTTTTATATTTCTTTCTCAGCACACATGCCCTCGTGAACACCTGATAAATGCTACAAGAATGAAAGTGCATTCTGACAGAAGTGGATTAAACTAGGATACTGTTGAATTATATTAAAATGAATCAGCCCAAAAGCATAGAATCCCCTAATATTAAAGTTATCTTACTTCACAAAACTTTTTTTGTTGTCTGTGATATTCTTTCTATCCAAGTGTATTTTTTCATACTGTAATTGGTCATGCTGTAATTTTCTTAAATCTTAAAATATCCCACATGATGCAATATTTGCAATGAAATCTTGAGCTGAGTGACAAAATTGTCCTTTTGTACTTCTGATAGGTTTGTTAGGTTGATTGAGAGTCAATGGGTGAAAATAGGACTCAAATTCAGTTTTGATTGATGAGTCAGATGACACAGTTGAGAAAAAGTAGGACACTGCAGCTTGTGTTCCCTCTAAGTGGATAAAAATAAAGGACTAAATTTTCAAAAGATTCAGGTCACTGAAGTAGGCTTTGGTGTTTATTATAGCAGGTGCATGTGGCAATAGTACCCATGGGCTGTTCCAGACGTTGCTTCAGCAAGGCAATGAGTTGCATTTATTAAAATTTAACTCTGCTGAGGCAGAAGAGTTGCCTGGAAAATGAATCTGTCCAAACAGCATGGCTAGGTGCAAGTACCGCAGGTCAGATCTCTTTGTTTGTGTTTCCTCGTCTGTGAACAGTAACTCTTGCTTATTTCACTGCAGCAACGAGGAATAAACGAGGCTCACGATTTCCAGTAGAGCATGTTGCTTCGTGCTGCTCTCCCATTAAATGGCCTCAGAGCCGTGAGGAGTGACCACAGGGAGCGATGGGTGTGCTCTGTAGGCACGAAGAGGGAAAGGTGCCCACAGCACCACGGCCCCCTGTGTGGGGCATAAAGGGTGTGCCTGGGCAACGAGTGGCATCTGGGTTCTCCATCCCACTAGGACAACCGTAGTAAAGTCTTGGTGCTTGTGACAGCCAACAGATTTAGATATACATTAAGCTCCTTTGAGTTGTAGGATCCATCCAGCACAGGGAAGAGCCCAGATCAGACATAAGGATTGCTTTGGTGTGCCTCATTTTCAGGTATAGCTGAGGATCTGGGTTAGAGAGTGTTTTATGTATTAGAGGCTGGCAGCTACTTGTAAAATGGGTCTCTTTTTAGGATTTAAACTGTCTAGGAGTTAGTCTAAAGCCTGTCTCTGAAAAGCCAAGTTGTTATACATCCTAGCCATCATTTATGGCTGCAGTGGGAGAGAGAAAGCTTTTGCAAGAGCTGAATCCCTGTTCCTTCCAGGGTCCCTTACCCCTTGGGCTGCATCTGGGCAGGATCCGAAAGCTGTCCTAAGGACTTGTGTGTGTCCCATGCCCTAGGAGCACCACATGGTCCACAGACAGGCAGCCACATCCAGCATCAGGCTCTCCTCCCACARCAAAGCGACTGTAGTTATCACAAGGTCTCATATAGACCAGGATGATTGCAAACATTGACAGTTCGCTGCCACTAATGACAACAGTTTCAAAAACTTCTCCTGCTGCCTGAGCCTAACTGCCCAAAGCAAACAGAGTCACAGGGAGGTGTCTAAGTTAGCCTTCTGAAGTGCTTTAACTAGCTAACTGAAGGGCATGAAGATATCCAGGTTTGCACAGTATTCAGTCTGAGCTAATTAAGTAGATCAGGGAGGCCTGGGAGCACAGCACCACGCTGTGTACACATACTGGGGACCCACGAAAACAAACAGAGCCAACCAGAGCTGAAGCTTAAAGCCATTTTGGCAAGTTAATATGACCTTTCCGAGAATGGGAGAGAGGATGTGTGACTTAGTGCAAACCTCGCTACTTTGGTGTCCAGGCCTACTCCTGAGTATCGCACCGTAGCAGAAGTGCAACCCAGCCAGTTGTGTGATGTTGTTTATATGAGTATACAAACTCTAAGGCAATGCAGACTGAATTAAAAGAGGCAAAAAGTCTTACTAATACTCCCAACTATGATATTAAATCCATGCCTGATGAAGACTAGGATATTGGGACTAGACCTCACTTAACCAAGAATGAAAATGATGGAAATTAGGCCTAAATACTGAACAAAATAATTACAGACAGGCCACTTAATGCATAACCCTTTCTGGGGCTGTGTGTTTCGAAAACAACAGGGAAAGCTGGTGGGCTTTGCAATCGACATAATTTCCTGGGAGCCCAAGAAGTCAGTATAACATCTTTGAGACACCACCAAGACCAAGCCAGGAGGTGGCTGGACTCCAACAGCTGTTTCAGGCCACCTCAGTTGCTGCAGTCTTTTACTTTCCCCCAWAACCTCTTTAATACCAGATTGTCAAGAAGGGGAAGGGGATATTAACAATTCTACAGTGCAGAAGGAAGAGAAATAAGAAATGTTGTTAAAATTAACCCTTATTTTCAGTATAATGTATTAAGTACCCTAACCAGTTTTCTTCTTTTCAGCATCTTGAAAAAGAGGTTAAAAGACTGATTCTGCTGGCGATATGCCACAAGACTAAGGAGGACAAGGTCACTTTATTTAAAACACTGAATTTTATTTAATGTAATACTCTACTAAGGTCATGTTGTCATCCTGAATTTTCCRAGCCATTACATTCCTTTGGCATTAACACAATGCTACAAATCATGGGTCGTTACCTTTCTACCAAGATACGGCATAATTTAAAACACCAATAATATATGAAAAGTTCAAGGAAGCACACTGTATCTAAATCTATTTATATATAAATTTATATATGTATATATAAGTATGTATGTATCTATGTACATATACACAGCCCTCATCCTCATCCCACGCCTCACAGAGTGACCAAGTTCCTTTTTAGATGATGCCATAGAGTAAATCTGACTGCATGTATAAAAGAAATTATGTTTTCCATGACAACATGGTTATCTTATTAAGAGCTGATATCTATCAGTTAGGTTGCTAAGGTCACAGGTTCAATATGAATCCCTATTGCAACTCTAAGGAAAATTACATTTACGTTGAACATGGCATGACTCACTCTAGAAAGAGTTTGTGCCCGACCATGCATTTAAACTTTCACAATTCCGAATAATACTACTCCATTATGTAATCCTTTCCCTAAACATAGCCTCCAAACCATGCACATTCATTCTTTTGGTATCACAGATCAGTGGTCTTAACCTTTGTGGACATTGTTGCAGCATTAAGTTAATGACATACAATGATTTTTTTGAGGAAGCCACTAAATCTGAAGCCTCCTCTACTCCCACTCTAGTAGAATGCAGCCAGGCAGGATATTGGAAATGGTACGGACACGGGCTTTGCTGATTCTTGTTCTTCCACAGAGATATTTCTACTGTCACCAGTTTGCTTGGTGATAAATTTTAAAGATCTAAATATATCTGTACTCTCCTACCACATCTCCGTCCTCCCTGGCACATTAAGATGGGAATGAATCCCCTCTTCAGAGATAACTTTTTTCTAGAAAGTCAGGCTGTGTTGTTTCAATTTTTATAAGATTCACATTATTTGACCCAAATCTAATGGACTTCTTTTAGCCAAAATAGAACACCTATCCATCTGAAACAGAACACATGGTGACCCATCCGACTTCTTCTCAACTTACCACATATGAGTTGATGCTGTGAGGATACGATTCTTGTAAATCCACACCTTGCCTGCCCGCAAGGGCATGACATGCAATCAGAGCCACTAGGTGACCTTATATTAACTTCTGCAAAAGCCCACAAACTGAGTGGTCTGAAACAGTCGTTCAGATCTATTTTCTTCTACAAGAACAGGAAATTTTATTATATTTCAGTGTTCATTTAACAGATACAGCAAATTATGAAGCATTTAACTTCTTTTGAGTGTTATTCAAAAAAAAAAGTTAATGGGAATAATTAAATGTGGCAGAATCCTTAATGCCAGTGAATTCAGTGAATCCTACATTTATGACTATCTTCCTTCATGTACACCTAATTTAGGATTGATCAGACAGGCTTCAGACTGGATACAAACATTCAATTTATACTGGTGCCAAATTTGAAGAAAAAGCATGAAGGACAAATCAGTTCTCTACTGCTGTTCAGTTTTCTTGGGGTGACAGCTTTAGTACTATTTCAAGTTCTCTGCAAGTAACTGTTTACTGCCTCCCACATTGTCCTGATTCATCCCACTCTTCCCCACCACCACTAGCACCACTGTTCAACATACTTTGAGCTCATGCTGTAGGTATGCCAGAGCAGAACAGGTTTGTCAGGATGAATAGGTCTAGTAGCTGATTTTATTTACCCTTCTTCTCAGAACTGAGAAGTTCTTCAGCACGATTATTTACACTTTCAGAGAGAAAAGATATTTTCTCCTAAGACTGATGTCAAGATGGAGGGTTTTGTGTGGAAGTCTGTGAGACTAGTTCCTTTGCAAAAAGTACCTTTCAGTCAACTTGAAACTCTCTGTGCATTTGAATCACTTTCAATTAGTTGCTTTAGCTATTAAAAATATTTTATAACCCTGGTGTAAGTAACAGAGCCAAGCATGGGTATTTCCCTTTCCCCAGACTCATCCCCTCAAGGTCTAGAGCTCAGTGATTAGAGCAGCAGAGCTCCAGCTTCAAATCGCCTCTTTGCCTGATTCAGCACAGGCTAGTCAATGGGCGCTGGACCATTTTAGTGAGTTATTCTTGCTTTCCACAGAAGCTAATATTTTTGTTTAATATCATTTTGCACTAACTGGAACAAAGACTAGAGTGCAGTGATCCCACTCTCCAGTCAGTGTCTGCCACCAGTTTGTCCTCTCCCTCCAGCCCACTACCATCTCCTTGTCTCCTGTTGTTCAGTGCACATCAGGTTTGCATTGCAAATGCCCTAAAAATTAATTTTTCTTTCAGTTAACCAAAAATCTCAGAGAAAAATAAGTTGTGATTAACACAAAACCTCTTTATTTAAATTTTACCACCCACCTAACAAAAAACATCAGTGACTTGTGCTGCTCTGAGAGGGCCTTACATTTCATATATACGAGAGGATTTTCAAGGGAAAGATGAGTAGTGTCTGGACTACACTGGAGAAGCAGCTAGCCTGATAATGTRATGGGGGAGGACTGTCATATCTCCCTGAGCAGCAGAGTTAGAGCAGACTTCTAACTGCTAGCAGACTGCTAGAGCAGACTGCTTTTTCTGTGGTTTTCTAGCACCAAAAAGACACAAACATGGTTGCTGTCAAAGTTGTATGCAGTAACTAGAGCAACTGTCTTCTCTTCTACCATCTCCTTAGAGTTTTCCTGTAGGATGGGCAGCTTGTACTTGCATTTTCTGTTCCTCAGAATTGAGTTTGGTGCTATAAGGAGCACCAGCACTTTTTCTTCTCTGTGTTAGCAGTTGGACCTCCAGTAGTAAGGAGCCTAGATATCACTGAGCTTAGCTAGGGGATGAGTGACGTTATGATGTGGCTTGCTTTATTAACTGGGTTATTGATTTACCAGGAGGAATAATTGGAGTAGAAGGAAACTTCTGCTGAAGAAAGACTGTTCCATAACAGCCTGCTCCAGAATTTTCTTCACCTCCTGCTGAAGCATGTTGTAACTATCTGTTATACCATACGTAATACCGAATTCTGTACACTGATCTGATCCTTGACTAGCAAAATGATGTGAAAATGGGCATAACATACTCGGGGATGAAAATTAAATGATATACTTCCACTCAAATATAATATTATCATGGTGAATATGATAATTTAAACTCAGAAAACTAAATATTATGACACTTTTCTCTCTGCCTATCTATCCCAATGAAATCTGTAATTAAATTATCAGACACAAAACAGATTTAAAATATAGACTTAAAAAATGCTGGTCAAAACTCAGAATGTCCAGATATTTGTTTTGGAAGCAAGAATGTGAATGCTATGACACAGCTGCGCTGCTCTGCTCTTGCTCCCCTGGCCCATGCTTCTGAAGGTCTTTGGTGGAAAAATCACTGAGTTACTAAGAGCAGTGCAGCTTCTGTTCARCAGAGTCCTGCTTCTGTCTCTAGCCCAGCAAGCCTTCAAGTGTGACAGCGTGACTGACTTATAAAATGGAGAATGACTAATTCATGAAAATGGAAAACTGAAGGAGGCTGGTAAAGAAAAGATTGTTCAACTACCCAGCCACAATCTCCTATCACTGCTCAAAAGAGGTGTGTTCTTAGGCAAACACTTCCTAACCTTTAAACAAATATTTGGCTTGAAGGCTGGGAAAATACTGTTTTACAGTGAAGACAAGCCTACTCCCCATCACGCATACAACTGTACTTACCAGGTGTTGCCATAAATTAGATCATATTATGAAACCTATTGTATCTCTGGCAAACTAAGTACACTTAATCAAAATGGAGCCCAGTATGTCATACGTATTGCTTTACATGGCTTTTCTATTATAGATGGAGATACACAGTCATTTGGAATTTGAGGGTGCAAGCGATTAAGTAGTTGGATGGAGTTAGCCAAGAAATTGGTCAATAACATCCCTTGACCTCTTTTCTATAACAATGCTTAAACGCATGTTGTCTTAGTGGGATGCAATAAAACATTTGCTTGGAATACTCCCTTCAATATCTTGTCTGCATTACATTCTGTCAGACAGTATCCATTATTAATTGTCATTGCTAGTGATTTAGATCTCCTCATTCTTATACATAACTGTTTTAGAGCAAATAACTGCATCTTAAAGAGACATTGGTGCTGAAGTTATGTTCTAGTGACCTGACATCTCTCCCTTTACCTGCCCTTCTGTCAATGAATTTCTGGATATACAGCATAGATTTTCTTCAGTTACTCATTTTAAACCCTTTCCCGTAATTTAACTGCACCTCCTCTCTGTTTGGTGCTACAATTTATACATTTGAAGAATGCAGCATGGAAATGTTTACCTTGCAACAGTTCAGGAGTTCAGCCATAGGAAAAAAGCATATTCTTCTACTGAAACAGCTGAATGCCCACAGTGCCCCTTCCCTGGCTGTATGATTGAACGTGCATTCAAAAGGACCAGCAGCCATGTCTATAGTATCTACACTCCAAACACGATGGCTGTGCATTTGACACTGTAAGCTGACACACTTGTGTACTCCTGTCATATGACTGAGATCCTGCTTGCATGGCCTGTCACATATGTAGCTATCACACCACCCAAATGCATCATTTGACAGAGCATTCAAGCAGCTGCTCTTTACATGCATGAGCACATTTATATTTCGATCATGCAAAAAGAGAGGGGGGGTGAAGCCCCTGAAACAACTCAGCTATAGAGGGAAGTGGCAAATGGGCCAGAGACTGGATGAAATGTTCTGCCAGGCCAGATTCAGCCCACAGACTCATTCAGCTTTTGTATACAAAGGGAACATTGCTACATCATTTTCAGTTTCTAGTATGAAAATTTTTTTTGCACCTTACATTTCTGCATTCTTTTCCTATTTAGTCCTTACACCTTGGAGACGTACCTCAATTTAAGCTAAATTGCTGAATTTAATTTATTCTGTCCAATCTCACCTGCTTAAACTCAGTACGTTTCTAATTTACAAAATATCACTTTCTCTCTGCGATGCTACAAGCTGCCATCAGCTGAGATGCGAAAGGGAAGTGGCAGACTCTTGCAGGATGAGACTTTAGCATTTCCTCTGTCTGGTTTACCCAAAGCTAGGTTTAGTCATTTCGAGGGACACTTCAAGACACTACACTTTGCACTGTTTCTTTTTTTGTGGTGGGGAACTGTATGATAGCTGGTTGGAGTTTGGAGCAGATAAAGAAAGAGGCATTTGAGGTGAAACTTGGAAAGGTCACTCTTTTGGACCATTCAAAGGGCCAACTGGATGGGGCATTTGTATTCATGGCAGACGCTGCTCTGAGAACCGGATGGGTATTTCCTATCATTAAAAAACAAGTATCTTCAGGGGCGGCGCACAGACTCATAGAATAATTTATGTTGGGAGGGCCATCTGCAGATTGCCTGGTTCAAACCTCACCCCCAAACAGGCCCGATTTTCAAGTTACATCCCAATGGTTTGAGGAAGGCCATTAATGCCTGCTGCCAGGATTACTTCCTGAATTCATTTTATCAGAGGAACTGAAAACGAATCTCCTGCTTCACAGAGGTCARTGCCACGCTAGGAATTCCCTTCTTCTGCTTTGACAAGTGCCTTTTGAAGTATGGAAAACTGGTGGAAGGATTTTTAAAAGTCTTTAGCTGTTGGCTTTCTTATTAGTGATGGGGGCGCACCAAAGGCAGGAAATCTTGAAGTACATTCGTATAAAAAGGGGAAGAAACCTTACTGATTTCCCCAGCCACGCACGGTCCCCGTCACAACCAGAGTTTTGCAGTTGGTTTCACTGAATTTTGGTTTGGGCTTGTAACACTCCCATACATAAGAAGGTTAAAAGGAAAAAAAAGATGTGTATGTATATGTATACAAACGTCCTTTTATTCAGCGGGCTCAAGCGTGAAACCCTCCGTTCCAGCGGCCGCCCCGGCAGGCGGCGGGGCGAAGAGGGGGCGGGGGCAGAGCCAGGGTCGGGCGGCCGTTGGCGCCCGCCCGCGTGCGTGACGGCGGCGGCGGCCACCTGCGCCGCGAGGCCACGTGAGCGCCACATCACCGCGGCTCCGCGCGTTCAAAGTCAGCAGGAAGAGCGGCGGCGCGGCGCGGCGCAGCACAGCGCGTTTCCCCCCAGCCCTTCAACTTCGCGGCCCGGCGCGGGGGCCGCAGCTGGCCCCGGGGCGCTGGGCTGGGCTTGGGAAGATGCTGCAGTCGCTGGCGGGCAGCTCCTGCGTGCGGCTGGTGGAGCAGCACCGCTCCGCCTGGTGCTTCGCGCTGCTGGTGCTGGGCTACCTGCTCTACTTGGTCTTCGGCGCCGTGGTGTTCTCCTCGGTGGAGCTGCCCTACGAGGACCTGCTGCGCCAGGAGCTGGGCAAGCTGAAGCAGCGCTTCCTGGAGGAGCACGCCTGCCTCTCGGAGCAGCAGCTGGAGCAGTTCCTGCTGCGGGTGCTGGAGGCCAGCAACTACGGCGTCTCGGTGCTCAGCAACGCCTCGGGCAACTGGAACTGGGACTTCACCTCCTCCCTGTTCTTCGCCAGCACCGTGCTCTCCACCACGGGTAAGGAGGCGGCGGGGGGCGGCCCTTCCCGCCGGGCCTCGCCACCTGCCCGGCGCCCGGAGGCCTCCCCTGCCGCCGCGTTGGGAGGGGGGGCTCCGGGAGGCCCCCTTCGCGGAGGCGCGGGGGCTGCTGAGGGTTCCGCCTGGCTCCCTCCGCTCGGGGTCCCCGCTGCGGGGCTCCC
>NW_020448230.1:363495-365182 GCF_003343035.1 Apteryx rowi
GGACGGGCGGCCGTTGGGCTCGAGCCCCCCGCGCAACCGTGCGCGGGAGGCGGCCGCCGCCCCGGAGGCGGCTCCCGCGGAGAGGCTGGGCGGGTGTCACGGCGCAAAAATGCGGAAAGCGGCCAGGCGGGCTCCGCGGTGCCTGGTGTCACTCCGTGCACGGAATGACCTAGCGAGGGCAGGCTGGTGTAAAGTTTCTTTCGCTGCGGAAAAATCAATTGCTCATCACGGGTGGCTGGAAAAAGAGCACACCCATAACTAATTCAGTATTTCAGTCTGAGTGGCGTTTTCATACGCGCTGTTAAATCCTGGAAGCAGCACTGAACTAGGTTCAAATAGATGTGTAGACGTGGCTGCTGGTCCTAGCTGTTGCCAAAATAGTGGGCTGTCTGCTATCTCTCCAGGAATTTAGAAATACTTTTTTTTTTAATGAAATAAAGTGAGACTGTCAGTTTAAACTTATAAATTTATGCCTCTGCTTCTGAGGTGAGTCTGCGT
The DNA here is from genome assembly GCF_003343035.1 of Apteryx rowi. Lineage (NCBI taxonomy): Eukaryota > Metazoa > Chordata > Aves > Apterygiformes > Apterygidae > Apteryx > Apteryx rowi. The sequence continues at coordinate 363,994 of NW_020448230.1, forward strand.
TGTTTTTGGAGCATCTCAAAAGTGAAGGGAAGAAGAGAGACTTTGCACACCTACTGAGTCTCTGCAACATGGCAGTGGCTATGCAGTAATCCTGTCTGCAAATACTTAACTGGCAACCCACCTGCCCTTGGCTTCAGGAGGGCACGCAGGTATCTTGTGCTAGTGATAGCCGAGAGGCCTCCTGGAAATGACCTCTTAGCAGAGCTAAAGGGAGACATCAGAGCTGTTACACTGACTTCCCAGAACCTGCGTAGTTCCCTTGTGTAAGGGAAATCTTTTATGTAAGATGTGTATCCCAGAACAAAATTAGTGCTGTCCCCCACAAACATCTATATTGATGTCATTGCCATACATTCAAAATATGGTTTCAATTTTAATAATTTAATCTACTCTATTTATCCCTAAGASCCAAGGTTTTAACTTTCTCTAATGCTTAAAGAGGCAGGCACTGTGCCAGGCTTCCACCTCCATGCGCCGCCCCCCACACACACACAAATAAACTGGTGTTTTGGAAAATCCACCTAGGTGCCTGTCTCCTTCTTTGAACTTTTACATGCTTTTAGAAGTCTCTTCTTAGGCTCTTTGAAGCTGAAGAAGTCTGCTGCTTTGCTTTCTTTTTTGCTTTTTTTTTTCCTTCTCCAGTCTGGACTGAAAAAAACAGTAACCTAGAATAATAAAGAATAATGAAGTTAAATTTCAGTATTATTTTTACTGCCAGCTTCAATTTCAAGTTTAATATTTGCAYAGTAAAACGCTAAAAGATAATGTTTATTTGCTTCTAAATAGCAATGGAAATTGCTGTTTTGAAAGACTTAAGGAAACATTTCTTCAGCCATAATTTTTATACACTCATTTTTATAACAGTTATGTTTCAGGTAAGATGGTAATGGACTGCTCTTTTTGTAAATACTGAGTACAGGTATGTGTGCTGGGAAGCTGGACTTGTGACAATTTTAATGACTGAATTTGGAAATTGGCTCACTGAAATAAACTTTTTTTATCACAGAATGGTTGAGGTTGGGAGGGACTGTTGCAGATCATCTGATCCAACCTCCCTGCACAAGCAGAATCAACTAGAGCAGGTTGTCCAGGACTGTGGCCAGACGGCTTTTGAATATCTCCAAGGATGGAGACTCTGCAGCCTCTCTGGGTGACCTGTCCCAGTGCTCAGTCACTCTCACAGTTTTTA
>NW_020448230.1:366837-457664 GCF_003343035.1 Apteryx rowi
ATCTGTGCAAGAAACCTTTTGAGTCCTTTCAAATAGTCATTAAAATAAGACTGGCAAGAAGCAGGACCTGCCTGGTCGTCTGAACATTCAAATATTTATGAACAGCTACTTGAGAAGTGTTGTATCATTACAAATAGTATACCTCAAATGCCTTCTCTTTCGCAAAGAGCGTACAGATAAATTGCAGAAAAAGACAACACTGGTATTGAAGACCTACTGATGGTTGCTTCTGTATTCAGGGGCGTAGTATGAAATTGGAGGGAGCACTAGGATGTTCCTTATGTTTAGCTGATTGAATTTACCAATCACTGCTTAAATGAATGCACACCTACCCCCTGTACAGAGGCCAAGGCTAACTTCACAGCCTTTTAGTTTTCTGTAGCAAGCCTGTAGGGAAAGCTTTTAAATTTTAGAATCCCCAACTCTCCTTCTTATTCCCTCAGTCCTTATTTGGGCTTTTACTAACTAAAGAAAAATACTTGAAGAAAATGATTAAAGTCAATTAAGAATTCTGAAAAATATGTATAAATAGAAGAGGTTTGCAAAATAAACACAGGAGGGCAAACTGTTGCTTGAAAGGAATTCAAATTGGCTGCACACATGGACTGTCACAGGACTGTCACAAGCTGCCTGAAGGATGGGCAAACAAAGGATAATGATAAATGGCAGTGAAATGGACTGGATGAGGCTCCAACAAATTACAGCAGTCACTGGCAGAAGGTTCCTCTTTTAACAATTTACTCCACCCTGTAAAACTTCAGCAGTCTTGCAGAATCCTGTATGAGCAGTGCGCAAAAGGAAGGAATTGATTAATCAAGTGTTGACAATATAAACACAAAGAATATATGGTTGTGTGTGTTTAAATGGCATCTGTATTTGGAAACTCTTCGTAATTATGACCTTATGCACTTATATGTTCATAGCTGGTCTCAGTGCTAGATGTCGTGAACAATCTTGCTGAAGCCATTGTTTCTGGTTGGCTTTATTATGGGACCATCTGTGCATATATGTGTTTATTTTAAGAATAAAAATGAAGTAATTTTTGCATGCAGAATCGGTCATCTCCCAGGTAGTATATTTTCACTGTTCTTAGTGTTGTTGGTCTCTAACATCTTATTGCATATTAGTGCAATATGGGAATACTGTCAGAAGAATAGAGTAAGAAAGGAAATTACTCTTCTTATCTTCCAACACAACCAATAATAAAGTGTCTTATGCTGAAGAAAAACAGATAGGGAAGGAAGGGAGATGCCAGTTCATGAACTTATGGCCTGTATTTTGAGACATGTTTTTGGAAAGGGTCTTCTCAGTGTAAAGGTATTTTGCAGCTGTTCACAAGAAAGGAGGATAGGTGTGTTCTGGCTGTCCAGCTTTGAGTATTTTTTTCCCCCATCGTGGATATAGGTTTCATTTACCATTTAGACAACAGAGGGAAGGTGAGAAAGAGCTACTTTAGGTCTTCCTCTACTGTGACAGAGCTGCCAAGATACATGTTGCGAAGAAGTCAGGTCCCAGGGCAAGGCAGAGGAAGTGTGAGGAGAAATTTCTTCTAAAATGGCAATGAATATTTTTGGATTAAGATCAGRCTGGACTTTTTTTCTGAACTAGAAGAGTCGAGACAGTAAGAGGAGGAAAGAGAGAGAGCTGTCAGTATTCAATGACTTATGAATCTGGTAAGGTCATTAGGATGTACCTGCATCTTCTCCAGAGTTTAGCCTGCACCAGTTCTAACGTTGGCAATAAACACGGGTGTGTTATTCTGCGTTGCAAAGGATGGCACCCAGATCAGTGGCATACTAAACTCATGTTTCTGCTTGCTGTATTTTGAACAGAGTAAAGACTATATGTGTAATAGCTATAGCTAAATGCTCATAGTGGCTAGTTATCTTGAAACTGCTTGGTTGAAGAACAATGAAGATACAGTATAGTTTTTGGGAAGAGTTTTGCWTTCAAGTTAAGTAGCTTATTTGAGTCTTACTGGCAAGTGATATGAGGAATCTTAGTTACATTTATTATTAATGCAAATATTTGATTCTCAAGGCCATTCTCTTTTAAGTCTGATTCTTGTAAACGTTCTTACTAATTATTTGTAAGAGAAACTAAACTATGTATTTATTTATGAAAGATACCAAATTGGGAGATTGTGCTGGAGTCAGTGGATGTACTGTAAAGGAAGGGTTAGAAATATGGTAGAAATTCAGAAGAGACCTGTCAGTTCGCATCATTTTCCCCGCATTCCTTTATCAAGAAGTGATCATCTTTGCTCTTCTGCCTCTTCAGAGGAACAGACCCCACATCCAGTGCATACTTACAGTATGCAGTACAGATCTTAACAAATCCATGAAAGATTAGGGAATGTCATGAAAACATCATGATGTCTTTGTAACACTCTTTTGTAAGATTCAGGCCACTGCGATTTCGTGACACTGGGTCTTTCATATATTATGGAAGAGGGATAATTTAACTTAATCAGAGGATAATTCACAAAGGCTTTAGAGGAAAAGCAAACTTTTATTTGTTCTATACTCAAATTTAATGTAGAATAAATAATTTATTTTGTAGGCAACAATGTGGTTAATATCCCTGAGGATGCCTATACTAGCTCATTAATACACTGAAAAAAATGCTTTTCATAATTCATATCAAATGTATGCTTGGAAACTTGTCATAAGTTACAGAGTTGTCTCTTCTATGAAAATATACAAACTTTATGATGGTTTAAGTTCAGATCAGTCTCACTAGTCACTTCTGACTCCAGCAGAAAACTGAAGCTTCATTGTACTCCTCCTCCTCCTCCTCCTCTTTACAGCTTGTAGATCGTTAAATACCTGTGATAAATTGCAGTTATTCACTGGGTGGTTTCAACCTTTGGGAATGAATTTTGTTTCTCCCTTTTAAGTAAGAGTTGTTTGTTACTTAGCAACAACAGCTACAGAAAAATGTAATTTGCTGGAGATGGTCTAGGAGACAAAGCTAGATTGTGCTGTGACAGATGTTTTCATATTGGAGTGCCAGTAAGAAACGTAAAGGGAATGAAGAAGTAGATTGAGAAAGATGCCAGAGGAGGGGGTTTACGTTCAATATGCTGACTGTTTGGACGTTGAATTAGAATGTGAGAAACCACATTCTTTAATCTCCTTTGCTTAGAGGGACTTGAATTCACGTCCCAGGAGAATGGTTTAATGACACAGGGCATTCTGGGACAGGGTAGTCAGAGCTATGCCATTGAGGCTGTCCCCTTTCAGATAATTAGACATTCACTGGAGCTGGACCTTGAACCAAGCGTCCCACCTCTCAGGTTAAATAGTGTAAACACGAAGTGAAAGAGTCATTCTGTCTGCCTGTGTCCCTGAGTATTCCTCTCAGGGAATATTTCAGTATTTTATACAACATAGTACAGCTTCAGACTTGCATGCTGTCAAATTTTAGTCTGGCCCCAGGGTTAAGAGACTGTCTTCTAGGATGTGAGAGACTTAAGATGAGTTCAGCTTAATGCCTTTCTTGAGACAAGGATTTGAGTTGAGATTTTCTGGCTGTTTTGGGGAAGAGGAGACAAAAAGACTACCATTATGTATCTTGGAAAGCTGTAGGAGGAGAAAGGATGATGCACATAAAATATTACTGAGAAGGTAAATTGTGTGTTTCTGATCTCCCTGTCTTACAACCTAAGAACATGGGAATGTTCAATGAAATCCAAAGATAGCAAATTTAAAACCAGAAAAGGAGGAATTTATCAAGTTTTGAAAAAACTCAGCTTTTCTGAATATGTTGGAAAAAAACTGATTTCTGTGAATATATCCAAAATATCTATATTTTTCAAAATTAATGATAGTAAACACTTTGGAAGGATTTTAGACTTCATGCTTTAGGATGCAGGCCACTCTTTAGTTACTAGAGATGACAGCTACGCCCAGTAGACTGGTCACATTACCTTTTGTGTGCCTAGTACAAAGCTTTTGCTGTTTTCTCTATCGTAGTAGCCTGTAGCAGAGAGAAAATCCGGGTCTAGCCTGTCTTCTGTTCCAGGTAGGGTGGCAGTTTCTGGCTTCTCAAGTGGGCACAGTCCTAAGCTGTGCCAAACTCCTGCTTGTGCTTGCTGAAATAAAGGATGATAAAAGTAGCTCTAATCCATTGTTTATGCTTTGCAGGCTGATGAGTAGTAAAAAACATCTCCTGGCAGAAATTAGAGCAGCCATGGAGTAGCATGACTGTATTGTTGTTCAGAGCCATGCTGGCTGCTGATGGATGGAGTGCCTCTTTTACCACTTCTGTCCTCACTTCTGCGTGGAACTGTTCCACCTGCCTTGCTAAATTCCCAGTGATGAGGAGCTAGCCCAGGAGCTCTCCACAGGGAAGGAGCTTCTTTAGTCCTGCTACATCAGCTTTAAGGTCATTCTTCCTCTACTGAAAATCAAAGGGCGGGGGGGGGGGAGGGGGGAGGACAGCCCATTGAACTGTAGTATGGTATGTAGAGTATAACTGAGGTTGTAAATGAGTTGATGGTGTCCTACCATGGGTTTATTAATCAGTTCGGGTTTTGTAGCTGTTAACTTTGTTTGCTGTTTCTCTGTTTTTCCAACTTCCACTATCTTGAAATTAGTTGGTGTTTGTAATAGAGGGATTATGTGGCCTACTGTTATTCTGTTATTATTCTAGTATTTGGCTTTGTTTTGATCTGTAATACTTGCATCCTTTTGGAAAGGAAGAGACTAATCTCTCACACTTGCCTTTCATTAAAAAGTTTCTATTTATAATTCTTTCTCTAAGCTAGAGTTTGTATTACCATTCAGCTGTTGTCTCCAAATTGAATTCCTAAGCAAAAAGTTATATCAACTGTCAGAACACAATTTCTCAAATGTGTGCATTTGACAGTCAAATCCTGCAGTTCCTGACTGTTTCTGAGAAGGAATTTCACTTTTATGTGCATGTAACTTAAAAGAAGTCTTCTTTCGAATCCAAATTCTTTCCTTTTATAGTTTATTGGCTGTTTTTCATTCTATGTTTCACTTTGGCCTACTCCATCATAGTCTTAATCTTCTATGTTTTTTGGGGTAAAGGAACAGCATAATCCAGGGAGAAGTAGCTAGTTTAGCCACTGTTTGGAGGTTAATCATAAACTAGGCCACAAGCTACTCARCCATACCAAGACACTTCTTGACACGCTCAGAAATGAAATTTCAGCAATTTGAGAAAAACTAGGAAACCTGGAGAGTTTTGATGCCTTCAGGATTAGAGAGTAGCTCTGAAAGATTTCTCAGGAATTAGCTGCCTACATTTCTACTGTCTTTCTGGATCTGGCCATAGTTGCTTGAAGATTGTGGCATTTGTACAAAGTTCAACTGAAGCTCTAGAGTAGTTACTGATGATGATCCAGAAGACCCTGGGAGAAATATGTCCCTTCACTTTTTCCCTTAAGAACCTATTTGCAGTGTTAAACAGTTTGCATTTCTTACAAAGAAAAACAATGGCATGATCCTGATTAAAAAATTAACTGAGGGAAAGAAATTAATAAAATAAAACTTTTCGAGTGGCTGTGCTTCAGAAAGGTATCAGAGTGGCTTTTGCACCAACACATGGATTTTCTGTCCCCCAGAAAGAAAGATGCAGAGTCACATGTGGCTTTGCTTAAGGAAGTTTTTATACTCTGTTCAGAGATGGCTGTGGATGGTATACCACTTGTCTCCAGACCACAAATGTGTACCTGGTGAGTTTACTAACTGATGCTTCCCTTGTGTTACTGTAGTTTGTATTCTAAACTGATTTTTTTGCCAGTAGCTTAAGCAATTTCAGAAAGGTATCACAGCATCTTTTTGGAATTGGGGGAACGCAGATGTGGAAGCAAACAGCTTGCCTAGGCAGTATCCTCTAGCAGCGGCTGAGGGAGGAGGTTGGGCTGGGCAGCAGGTTTTGCCAGTAGAACAAGCCAACCTAGTCATTTTCTCAGCACCATCCTGCTTGTGTGCAGAGAAAGTGAGGCTGTGCCCTCTGAAAAAAGTTGCATGCTATTTACCAGCAGAAACTTAAACAGCAAGTTTCCATTTTTCTTCTGGTAATCATGAGTGCTGTTATGCTAATAGGAGATAGAGGCTTTCTTTATCTTCTTACTGTCCTCTACTACAAACTGAAAACTTCTGGAGTACCTGCAACTTCTACATGGAAGGTTTTTAAGTATAACTTAATATCGTTGCAAACACAGCTTTTGAGAGAACTGGTACCATGAGAATGGGGTTTTGTCATCTCTTTGCTCCTCATGTGCGTATCATGCTCCACATACTGAATGTATTTTCTGAAGATGTTAAAAATAACTCCTGAAACTAAAATAAAAAGGTTAAAATGTACCTGTGAATTTCATCCTACGTGTTAGTATCTGAGTGCTTGCTTCTGTGCCATTTAATTATTTAAAGACTATTTAAATCCAATCAGCTAAATAACCTTAAATTCTTTCACAGCAGCTACTTCACAAATGGTTTTCAAGGCAGAAATGGGTTGGTTTTTTCTTTTAGGGGAAAAAATAATAAACAGATGTAGATATTAAAATGTTGGAGTTAAAAAAAATATATTGTCCCATTCCTTACCTCTGTAAGCAGAAACTTAATGAGAGAAGAATCTAGCTTCAGATTTCTGGCTTTTATGAATCAAAATCCATTGCAGATGGCACTTAGATTTTGGACCTTTTTTCCTTTGTGTAGGCTGTGTAATGTTGCTAGTAGTATTATGCAGAAACAGATATAAATGGAATCATTTTTCCCAGCTTCATTGACAATATTTTTAGTTTGAGGTTAAATATTCTTCACTGAGTGTTTACAGTGAAGGCATTGCATATAGTTAAAAAGATATAATTGTATGCCATTAAAATAAATAAGTTATAAATTTGGTTCAGCTTAAGTATTTCCTGAAACATTGGTGAAAACTATTTCAGGCTTTTCATATAGAAACATGCAGTGCAACTAAAAGCATGAGCACAGGGTATCTCTTTCATGCTGTTGAGGAAAAAAATGGTATGACCTACAGAAAACCGTACAGCTACTAAGCCTGCTGGGAATTGGTGCATATCTGCTTTTCCGTCTTTTCTGTCATAATATGCCTAAAGGTGACACAAGTATGCTGAAGCCAAGCTAAACACAGAATTGCAGGGTGAAGACCTCGTGCCAAGGAAAAAGAAAACAGCCAGCTCAACAGTGTTTGTAAAATTTACTGTTGTTTCACTAATTTCTCCATTCTTCTTATACATCAAAGCTTATGTACTTACTATAATTATCTTTAAATTTGAGAAGATTTATTAGCAAGAGGAAGGAAATATGATCCTACTGAAGACCTCAAATAATGGCAGCACTGTTTTGTTTGGAGCTTAAGTATGTTTTTATCTTTAAGCCCTCACGGAAGTTCTTTTGCATGACACTTGGATGCTTACTTTTTTAATTTTTGATATTAGGCCTACAAGGCACATGAACACATTTTGATAGGTTGAGCTAGAATGGGTATCCTCCACCCTTTCTGGTATAGTTTGTAAAGTTTTTTGTTACTTGAGAATCACCAAATGCAAAGGCAAGGCAAAGTGTCTAATTTCTTCTCCTTCCCCATATGCTGAGATCATACTAAAGGTGGCTTTAGAGAAAGCTGTAATGGGGAGTGTGTTTCAGAAATAGCAATGTGTTCAGGGACCTGGAAAAAAAACAAAGGAGCTTGGATGTTTAACTATTGGGGACTTCATTCTACAATCTTACCTTGTAAAAGTAAAAACACTAAAAATGTTGTCATGTTTAAGATTAGCATGAGAAGGCTATGAAAGCTCTACACTGTGTATTATTTAAGTAGCTATTTACCTAACTGCATGCTATACAAGAATGGCATAGACCTTTCCCTTTGAAGCCTATAGCCTAAAGGAAATGAGAAGACCCTAAAGCAAACCAGAAAGCTTCCATCTGTTCTAGAGTTCTGGAAGCTCTAGGCTGTGTGACTTACTAATGGGCAATTAAATTTTAAACACTTTCCAGCATGCCTTGTTACTTATTTTCATGGTTGTATTTTAACTTAATATTGGAATGCTGACTCAGCTGTAAACCAGAAATAACTAAGAATCAAAGACATATCATTGTGTTACTACTTGAAAGTCCTAGCTACTGTAAATTGTAAGAATGATGAACAGAAATGAATACAGTGCAGTGAATCATTTAGAATGGTTAACATCTGGCACTGAAGCTCTCTTGTGTGGGAATAAGAGAACGTTAAATTCACCTACATACATTTACATGTCCATTGAGCAATCCAGCCCCTCAATTTGACTTCTGGTCCACTGCTGCGACTGCAGTTGGGCAAGCAAAGAACTATAAACATTATGAGATGTTACGTTCTGTGAGTCAACAACAACTGTGTTGACAGGGAAAGGGTAAATATAAGAGGGCAAGYTCCTGCCTTACTTCATTACTGGAGTTCTGCACGTTTACATTCTGCCCATCTATAGTGCAAAAAATAAAGATTTATTTTAGTCATGCTCCTGTAGGTACAGCTATTTATACTATCAAAACTAGCTGAATGTTCAGGTCATATTTGGGGGGGGGGGATAATTGCTATCTGACAGAATCGTGTATGCTGCTTCCAGGAAAATGTCATTTACACTAAAAGTTATCGTTAGAAATAAATGTTGACAAAAGAAAAAGGTACAAACCCTCTCAACATCTCAAGCAGAAGTCTGAGATCCCAATTTTGGCCTTGTATTAGGCCATGTCCTTGGATGTTATGAGGGAGATGGTAGTAATCTGTCACATTTCTGAACCATCTTTCATCAATAGATCCCAAAGCATGTGCATAGCAGAAACTGGTTTACTGATTAGAGCACTGTTAACGTGTTCTACATCTTGTGGGACAGTGGTATTTCTGTATGTATTTTGCAAATGGGTGAACTAAGGCAAAGAGAAAACCATTTGTGAAAGATCATGTAAGAGTCATTAGTATAGTTGAGAATAGGAGCTTGTGAATCTTGTCTTGCAATTCTCTGCTCCCACTGCTAGGCCACATTCTCATACATAAAACTGATTTTTCCATCCCACAAATGCACTTCCGCATGCTTTCATTTTCTTGGTTTGAACTTCTTTTTCTTTAGTATTATTTTTTTTTTCTGCTCCATAGTATTTTAGGAAGTTGCAGTTACATGAATGAGGACTTACAGAAGCTATATAAAAGTCTGTAATAACATTTCCATACCTTTCCTTCAGTGGAGACTGTAGAAATATTGCCACACCCATCTAGGAAATTGTTCAGTTGTGTACTTTGTGCAAAAAACAAGCAGGATATCAGTTGCTATCAGCTGATAGCGTATCAAATCCATGAATAGCCTTTGTGGGAAGAAGTTAGTGTTTGCTCTGCTGTAGCCTGCTGGTTGCCTCTCTTTGTACATGCTCAGGGTGACATTGAACAAAACGGGCTGAGCCTACCTAACCTCTCTGCCATTGAAAGGAAGATGTCTTGGACACCTGATTCCTCCCCTGGGCTAGGTCTGTCACTGACCAGGCCCCAACAGTAAGCCAAATCAGCCTAGAAAAAAAGTATTCACTTTTTTTTTTTCCTGGATTAGTTTGCTCTGAGTTATTGCAGTCAGATAAGCTGCAACCAACCTAAGAGGAGGTAGACCCACACAGAGGAAAGGATCTTCTTTTTCAGCAGTGACTCTTAGATTAGATCAGTTGTCTCATGTAGCTGTTTGGGGAATGCATGGAAAGAATCAAAAATGCACAGGCCAAGTTAACAACAGATGTAGGAAAGGAGCTGGCAACCTAAGAACGCGTTTCCTGTAATGGTGATGTATCTGACAACTGCTGACCGCCCCTTGTAAAGGAGCGTCATTTCAAGCAAGTTTAAAATGAGAGCTAGCAAAGCTGAAACATTTTTAACAAGTGTCCTCTTTGCTAGTACAGGTTCCAGCACCAAAATATTTTTACATCCTGCTAGGACTCCATGCAGTATACCTTAAGCACAGACATCTCAAGGCGAATCTTATATTTTTTTCCACTTGATAACTAATGTTATCTGATATCTCGCCTAGCCTTTGAAACTAGTAAGGAAGTAATGCAGTAATGCATTGCGTTTAGTCACTGTAACCTGTTTGCAAATTCTAGTCATTAGTAACTATAAGAAACTTGATGCTTTCCTGGGGTCAGGCTCTTGGAAAGAAACACTTCCCTTGAAAAGATGTGTTAACTAGCAATTTACAAATTGCTGACCCCGGCTGTTCAGTGTTAAGCTTTTATTGTGGAATTAATCTTCAGTTTACCCCCCCACATACTGAAGTCTGAGAGATGCCACTTAAAGCATCACGTTTTCCTTAGTCACAGGTTACACTGATCTGGCTTTTTTTGTTTTGGCCAGAGTTTGCAAATGCAAGCACTGACAGGAGGGTGCTGAATATGAGAAACCTTAGTATGACTCAGTTTTCAGATGGGATGGTTGCTAAGCAGTTTCTGATACTTGTGCTACTTTAAGGTGTAGGAAATAAGACTCAAAATCATTTATCAGTGTTGACAGTCTTTGACACAATGGGTCCAGCATTCTGATTGGGCAGATGGAGCATTTTTGACGAGTTGGCCTGTTGATTTAATGTTGCCTCTATTCACTGTGTGCAGGACTATCTTATTCTGTCCCTGGGAGGTTATCCTGATGTATTTTCACTAGGAAAATCATACTGTAGGAAGCAGAAGGGTTGTGAGAATTTCTGAGAACATCAAAGAGGCACTTTTCTAAGAAAACAAATCAATGTTTACTGTTTTAAAATAAATTGCCATCAATCTAAACAGATAATATAGTATTTGAAAATGGTGAAGCATTTATGTTGCTCTGTCTGTGTCTTTACATTGTTGGTAAACTTCTGTGTCTGCAGTTTGCTTTTTTTAAATATTATATCACAGTTTGTTTCTAAATAATTTCTTCTAGTTAGATGAAACAACCTACATTTCTTCCTCCTATGAACAGAAATAGTACATGCAATTACAATGATGGGTTTTTCTTTTGTTTTCCCTTAATTTGTTGGTAGGACATACAGTTGTGATTATCCTAAGCCATCCTGATTTCTGTGTGACTAATCAAGTTTATGGTTCTCAGAATTTTTATTTACTATATGGAATGTCCTAAACATATGAATGGTTTAATAACACTAGTATATCTATAAAATGTGCTTATGGTTCAATGAGCTAGCTTTCAAAGCATTAAAAGTATTTCTCCATTGGGTCTTGCAAATTAATGTTTTATTATGAACATGAAACTGTGAGTATATTCAGCTAGCCTGTATTCGGATGGTAGAGTACCATCATGCATCATATTTTGAATTGTGATTTAGAATTTTGAATAAGCCGGAGAGCTCATCTGAAAACATACTTCACTTTAGCCTTTGTGTAAACACTGTCTCTTAACTTTAGAAGTGGGAAGTTTTGGGGTTTTTTTTAATTAAAATTTGATTTTCCATATGCAATATACCTCTGTAGAAGTGGAGAATGATGCATTTTAGTGCTGTGTATTTTTGTTATTTGATCCTCTGATTTTTAGTGGTCTGTGTTAAGTTGATTTGCTTTTATTTTGCTCTGTGTGCTGTTAAATTCTTCATATTTCTCAGAAATAGCTATTAAAATACAAGGCAGAAATAGGATTTTTTTTTAACATAGATGCATTATCATGTTTGATTCCTTTAAATATGGAATACTGAAATATCTTACAAATATAGGTAAAGACTGTCTTCCTCTGCCAAAAAAGGAAGCTAGTGCAAGTAATTTCCCCAAGTTCCATATGTCAAATCAATAACAAGATTAGGAGAATAAATTCCTATCCCCCTGCTGTATTCAGTAGATAATACTTTCTTCCATGTGAGGTTGCATTTTAATACAAAAATGCTGCTTGCGGATTTGATTTTAACTCCACAACCTGGAATTGCCTAATTTTTTAATGTTGTGTGGTAATTCTTTACTGCCCACAATACCAGTTTCATTCACTGTTTTCATGCTCTGTTCTTCCTGATGGTACAATAAAGCAATTTTTGTTTCAGAGGTGGAGGTGGGAAGCATACTAATCTGCAGCTGGTTGTTTCTATTTATTCCCAGATGGCAGGAAGAATAACAACTGTGACTCATTTCAGTGTAAGAAATGATAATTTAGCAAAGCTGCATAGGTACTCATCACTAATTAGATACCTGATTAAAGTACTACAGTACATGCCACTGAGACGTATTCAAGGCTTTTGACACATCAAAGACATATTTGGGATGGTAACAAGTGCCCATTATAATTTTTTGTAAACCTTTTGCCAGTAAACTGCACCTGACTTTTGTTCTTTTCAAGCTGAGTTCCATACCACACAGGTGCCAGGCTCAGCAGTGGCAGCTGCTCCATCCCTATAGTACCCTGTGTATAAACAAGGTCTTTCAAGTGGTAGGAGGCTGAAGTAATTGACAGAGCTTTCAAACCTGTTACAGGAGAAATTGGGGTTGAGGGAAGAGAAAGTTGCAACATGGAAAAAAAACATGGTTCCAGACCTTTTCCTACAAAGAACAAGCCCTGTCTTCTGCTACTCTGTTCAAAAGTATATATGCTCTCAGGTTCGGTGCCAGTTAGAAGCTAAATGGGTGTCAGCTGCTAAAACAGATTTTTTCCATTGGTATCACTGTTGCAGACTGCTGTATCTAAGTACAAAATCTGGAAGTATTAGTGTTGTTTAAGACATGATATCACCTTTATATTGCAGCCAAGGTTAGAGTCTCATCATACTCTGTACCATATTAACACATGTAATGAGACTGTCACTGTCATGGACAAACTACTGGCTAAATTAATAGATAATGTCATTTCCTCCTTCCTGGTCTATCAGAATCTCTGAAGCATTTCCCAGCTTAAGTTCTTTTCCTACATTGAATATTTAGGGGTTTGATTCCCAGGAAGAAGAATTGCAGAAAGGCTTCTACCCCTCTCAGTACCTTGAAGATAATGTTGAACTACTTAACAGGGTTTTGCATGAACCTGTTTCTTTGATTGCATATTAATGTTGGTGATCAGTGGCTTTAAAACTCTATTTTGGTGAGAATGCTGCTGCACATGTGCTGATACGCATAGCAGTAAGAAAACTCTAACCAAAAAATCAGCACAAAACCTTGTTTCCTAACATTTCAGAGGACTACAAGTAAAGCTTCCTTGCTAAAGCCCATTTATATTTCTCTTCTATCAAATTTTAGTTTCGGAGACTCATGGAGTTTGTTCTACCAAGAAACATTCATAATAAAATAGTCTGTTGGTGAGAACCCCACTTTGGTACAGATTTTAGACCATCTGTTGCCTAGCGGGCAGGTAAACCAATAAAACAATAATTGGAGTTCTCCTTGCTGAATTCTCAGAGGAGCCCTCAGGAAGTCTAATCTTGCTTTTGACCTGTTGGTTGGCTTGTGTTCCACAGGCTTTTGTCGTTTTCCTTTTCCTGTTTTTTCCATTGAAAAATGAACCTGAGATTAGATGGAAGTAACTGTTGCTGCAAAATCCACGTTTCCTTGCTTAAGCTAAATATTTGCTAGAGGCAGATCTAAAGATGTGATATTCTTATTTTGGATAGGTATTTCTAGAAATGTGCTGTTACTGAGAGGTCTTGGGGGGAGGAGGGGGATCCCAACAGCGAATGGATCCTAGTTTGATTACAGTTTAACCCTTACAGAGTCTTAAATCTAGATTATGACTAAGAGGAACTGAAAAACTGAAAAAAGTAGTTAGCTTAAAAAAAAAAGTAAACCCAGAAATGCATGCATATCTTTTGACTATTATCTGTGATAAGATTAAAGACTGAATGTTTTGCCACAAAGGTGTAGCAGAGCTCTGTCTGCTGAATACACTCACATATTTAGTCTTTGTTCCTGCCTTGAGCTCTGTGTAGCCATGCGTACTCAGAGCATGAAGTCTTTAATGACACGTTGCTTCAAAAAACATGATTGAAGTCGGCAGGACTCTGTGGGAATGCAGGTCCAGCCTACGGATACCTCATGTCAGGATCAAGGTTTAGCATGTCATAACAAAAAGGAGTTTGACAATGGACAGTTTCATACAACCTGTTTAGCTTACAGCTACGGTTTGGAAAATCTAGTTTCCTGCTCACACAGGCTAAGAGGGAAAGCTTTTCCACCTGAGAGCCTGGAGAATCCAAACTTCTCCTGTGGAGTGTGTACCTTTCTAAAGGCAAGTTTAATGGTCCTGGAAATGTAATATATGCCTTAACTATAGTTCCACCACCTTTGTCTCACAGTGGGTTCCCTTTTGGTGATGGCTGGGGAGGAATGTGTGCTTTCATATAGACTGGCTGATTAGAGACCTGTGCTGGAAGGGTGTAACAGTTCCCTTGAGTTGTTTGTGTATGCTTCACTCATTTACACTGTATCCAGGCAGGATTAGCAAGATCCGGTATCCGGCTATGACATGAAAGAGTGCTTTCGTTTTCCACTTAAAGTTGTTATCTTTCGAGTAGTATTTCTCTCTGGTACTTTTACTGAGAAGATATGTTATTGAGCCAAACACTAACTAGTAATCATCCCAGATGTGGGAGGGATATATAATTTCTGTACTTATTCTTATGGCTGTACTTGGTTCCCCTGCAGCGGATTCCATCTACTGTTTATGCAGTTCCAGCACAATACATCCTTTTACTGCGTAGTATCTGTACTGAGCTCTCCCTTATTACCCCCACCCCATGTGGATCTTAACCATTTGTGTGTGAATGAGTTCAGCATTGCCTTTACTACTGCATAGTTATAATGTTTTTCACTTACTTCATTATATAGTAACTATATGACTAAAACAGCAGTAAATGTCTATCCAAATATTACTGCTTTCTAGCCATTCATTATGCCCATCAGACTGTAATCCTTTATATATGTCTTGTCTCACACATGGTGTGATGAGTGAACTTTCCAACAAAAGGAATGTGGAATATTTGGATTAGAAGTAAAAATTATTAGCATTTGTTTAGTTTGGCCCAGTTATGCCTGATTTCCCTTCAGTTTATGCAGTGTCCTCATGTGTTCATTAATGACCTGAGGTTCAGGTAGCCACACAAACTGTTAATACTGTCATCATTTATCTTTCACCAGTATATTTGCAACATGGTGGCAATTCTCAAACTATTTACAGGTGAAAGACTTTACTATAGCAAATCAGGACTGCACCTGAGAAGAGGAAACACATCCCAAATGGGGACCTGTACTTTTAAGATGTTCTGGCATGGGTCTGCTGAGCACATGTCCAGGAGTTGACTCTGGAGAAGTGCTGTTAACTTAAGAGTTCAAACTCTGAAGGCATCTGAAGTCTGCCAGATTTCTTGACCCTCGGTGGGAGAATCTGCAGTTGGGTTTTGGTCAGATCAGGAGTGTGCTATTGAAACAAATCTCCAGATCGTTCCCATTTCCCCTCATTTTGGTTCACACTGTGGAGCAGTCTTGGAGCACACAAACAGGACTCCTTTTGGATTGAACAACACTCAGAGGTTCACTCTTGAAGCACAGTTAACCCCAACTGTTAATGGGCATTCAGTCTTTGGGAACAGATTAGAGCAAATCTGAAGTAAACGCTTGCTCCCCTATGTATAATGTTGACTTTAGGTGCACACTGCCAATTGTTTCAGTCTACAGATCCACCCTTATTATGCTATACTACTTACCAGTTTTTCTGTTACTGGTGGAAATGACAACAGGGTACTTGTACTGTTTTGTTTTGTAACCAGATTTATGCTTGAAATTTTTTTTTTTCTTTTTGAAAAATGTGTTACTATATTAGTGTTTGTGGATCATGAGTGCAACTAGCTCATAGGTGCAGCAAAGCAAAGGTATTTTTCACTCCCTTTCAAGAACCTGATTTTTTTCACTCATGTAGAAATGACAACATAGTCATGTCTTTCAAACTAGGGAAAAGGTTTGTAATAATTCATATGAAGTATGTCAGAATTTTCCGCAAGAAATAAATAAAAGGTTATTTATTACCATTTGTCATGAATACTTAAAATGACAACAGTTCCTCCAGCTGCATAACTGAAACTCCTGGAAATTGTAAAGGCATGCCCAGGCCACAACTTCTGTTTTCCAACCTCCTATATCCCACCTTAATATATTAAGGTGTCCAGCAACCTTAACACAGTACAGAGATTTTTCCTAGTACAGACATTTCTCCAGCGTTGGCAGCTAGGGTGGAACAAAGGCAGCAAACAACAGACTTCACAGCTGGCAATAGAGAGAATATTCCTTGAAGATCATAGAAATGGGTTAATAGTAAACATGAATAATGTAAAGATTTTCCTGCCCTAATTTTGGAATTATGAAATGTTCTTTGTAATTTGGGAGTGGCCAGGCCTGCAAAGCTGCAGATGGTGACAGTGGTATCACTCTAGAAACTTGTAAGTGGATTTCATAGTATCAAAAGACAACACAAGAGAGTTCTCATTATGGGGTGATGGCACTGTATTTTTTTCTGTAGTTAAGAAAAAAGATACCTAATGTATCTTTTGTTCTGATCCCCATTGTTAAATTCACCTGAAAAGACCTAATGCACTTCAGATTTTCCTTGCATAATTCATGGCCAAGGGAGAATATATGAAAAAATGTGAAGCTGATTTTGAGACAGAACTTAAAATCTTCAAAAGAGAATTTTAACATGTGCCTGTTGTTGGTTTTCTCTCCAGTGCTGCCACTTTTAATGAAGATCTCTGTGATTAAGCATATTATTTTCTTTCAAATCCTTCTTTAAGTATTTTCTCTTCTGTGATTCCTATTTTAAAAAAGAAAAAAAAGTGCGAGTTAAGCAGTGGTGGTGCAGGTGGTATCTTGACTTCGTTGTATCTCACATTGCCCAGTATCATCTCACTCTTTCTTTTTTCTCTTTCTACCTATCAGTTTGTGTCCACTTGCTGGCTCATATTTTATTCCAAAGTTGTAAGATTTTGGGCCAAGGGCATCTTTTTACTCTGTTTTGGCACAATACTTAGCACAATAAGTATAAAATAACTGGTAAGAATATCAACTGTATTGATATTTCCTGTACGATATATGGAATACTTTCAAGCCATTTTTATTTTATTTTTAAGTATTTGTTTACATGCTAAATTCTAAATGCTTATTAAATTTATTAAAAATACTATAGACAAAATATTCATTAAATAGTGAATTTTAATGTATTCTTATACTGCTAAGTATTTATGTACTGCATACAATTTCTTTTATTATTTTTGCAAAGCTCTGCATCAGAAGTGATTTCCCACCAGAAGTCTCATCCTGTGCATAGGTCTGGGCCAGTAAGAACTCATGCTGTCTCTTGTTGTGGGGCTCCCAGAGAAGACATGGGGATGGGACTGAGGCTTATTTCAGGAAAAAGGATAAGTTTTCAGGGGACTAAGGACATAAATCTGTAGGAAACTAGAATCATTGCTCCCCCTGCTCCCAGCATGAGCTGTTGGGGTTTTTTTTGGAGGGTGTGGGTGTTTTTTTTTTTTTTTTCCAGTAACAATCACCATGTTGTCTGAACATGGATATGTTGCATGTGAATATGTAGCCATAGCCACTGGCACAAAGGATGTTTAGGCTGACACATGTCATATAAGTCAGAACAGGAACCTAAGCGTGTTTTGCCAGCACCAGTACAAATTCGTGGGCAGTTTAAAGAATAACGAATGTCAGATCATCAAGCATGTTGTTTATCTCAATAGATTAACATAAATAGTGTAGGAAATAACCCTTGTCCTCATTCAAACGTTTTCCCCAGTTTCATTCATCAACATCCCCTTTTCCCAGCAGCTGTGGACAGAGTTTCTAGCTCAGTTTCTTTGGGCATGTGAAATTGCTTCATGTGCAAGAACAGGTATGGTAGGCACTATATTCATTGCAAGATACAAATGTTCTGACATACAGCTATGCTGGCAGAAAATGGTTTTGGAACTGCCTTTGAACATACAAGCCAATATATCCATGCCATTGGCTTGATACTGTGGGTTCAGATGTTGCTGACAGCCAGCCAAATTATTCATACAATCCTATTACAAAACTGACCTGTGTTCAAAGACCTCTCAGCCTTTCTTGATGCAGCAGGTGATGTTTGTGAACTTATTAAAGAACCAGGCCTTTTTGAGGGGACTCCAAACCCAGCTAGCAGAACTTCAGTTCCGAGGAATTGGTGATCTCTAGGTTTGGTGACTGATGGCGGCTGTAGGAAATGAAACCATGTTCAGTTATAGTAGATATAAATCAGTGTGTTGGAATCTCTTTTCTTTGGAAGAAGTCCCCTGACACATCTCTGGAATATCACACTGAAAATATAAATAGAAATTGGCAAAATGAAGTAGATTCTACTTTGAAAAGTAATTAGGTGAGAAATTGTTACTGAGAAGGTCCAATCCTTGTGGTTACTTTTAATTATTAAAATATGTTTTTACCAGTTTCATTCTTGTCAGGTTTGAGGGATATATTGTTATTGAAGGGAGCTGGAATAACACCAAATCAAATAACTTTAAAGGAAGTTTAAATTATTTTTACTGATGCTGTGTGAGGATGAAGTTAATGAATGTTTTCTTTAGTGGCAAAACTGGTTTAAGAGACTTCCCCTCCCTTTATCACTTCCGTAATTTTGCAGATGATACTCTTTGGGGACTGTGCTGTAAGCTTTCATTTGTGAAATCAAATAAATGTCATCTTTCTCGCGTTCCCCGAATTTTTTTAATTGATGAAACGATCTGGCTTCAGTTTAAAGCATCTCTTTGTCCTCCTCCTCCTCCTCCTTCCCCCCCGCCCCTGCACACACAAAACAGTTCCATTAGCTCARCTGAGGAGGTAGCAAAATGTGACATCCAAACAATTTCTGGGGCTTAAAAATGCCCATCATGGTGGGACTTTTCCTCTCTCCTTTCTGCCATATAGGGTAGCTTATCTCAGCCTGATTGGAAATCAAGGCTTTCAGGTGAGTTTAACAAAACTGGATTGCTGACCTTTTAATATTTACCCCTCCTTTTCTGACATACATCTCTTTTAATATCTTGTTTTAATGGCATTGCTGTGTCTCAAACCTCTGACTAAAAATTCTGAAAAATGTTTTCTAGCAGTATGATGCTACTGATTTGCACATTTTTAACAAAAGACTATCCTTCATGTCTTTTCCCGCAGTTCTTTAGAATTCTTTTTCCCATCTGTAATACAGGGAAGAGATGCTTATGTGCAACAGTGCAAGCTAAAAGGTTAGTTAACTACCTGCCTAGAATTATCACTCATTTTTAAAGCTGGTCACTTGTGTGCTTCCAAGCACACACCTAACAGAAGCAGCAAAAGCAAAATACTTTTTCTCAAAAGATGATTTGACTCTGAACAATGCTTTGGCATTTGTAGATGTGTGTAATAATGTAGCATATATTTCTGTTTAATTTCTTTCATTTTATGTAGTAGGTCACCTTTGCCTTGTAATGTATGGCACAGTCAGCTTTGGTACTTTACATAAGCTTCCTAATCATCTACTTTAATCATAAYGTTGTTGATCTGAACACATTAGTTCAAGTTTCTGATCACTTTGGTTACTGCTGTGCTCCTCCTAGCAATAAAAAAACTTATCTGGGTTCTTACTACCACTTGGATATACCATCAACTGACATTTCCCTTATGTTTTAGAGAGGATAAGAGACCAGTTATGAAGATGGATGTTTCACTGTTTAACACAGATTCTGGAGCATGTCAAATGTTTATACAAAAATAATGTAGAAATTATGTAAATACTATTACTGGTCTTCATCACCATATTCCAGTGAGTCATGTTATGCTTGGGGTGAATGAAGAAGATTTTTTGCATGGCTTTAACATGCAGCACATGAGTCACTTCATCTATTGGGGCATTTGGAGATTATGATCAGACTTCAAAGGGCTACCTTCTCTTCATGAACAYTAACTCGGATCAGAAAAGGGACTAGCATACTTGTCATGTTGTGCCGCCACGTTTGGCCTGGGTGTCGTGACTCTGCCATCGGAGTTGGTGAGTCTGGGCGGAGTGTGGGTGTGCTGAAGACCTCCCCATGAGAAGCTCAGTGTTGCCACATAGGCTGGTAGCGGTGTAACAGGTCACCTTGGGCTGGGGGAATGGACCTGAGGGGGTGGCGGCTTGACAAAACACATGGGAGGAAAGAGGGGAGGAGATCGCTAGGCAGAAACAAGTGGACAGCACAAAACCATTGACTGCTTCAGGCATGCAGGGAGAGGGATGAGCTGTGATCCTGTGGAACTGGGGTCTCTGGGCTGTGAGGTCCCATTCTTGTGAGAGAGATATTAGGCAGCTGAAACCCCGAGAGCATAACAGAGGCACAAGAGAAAGAGCCAGTGCTGCCACCTGCGAATGTACCATCTAGGTTTCATCGCCGTAGCCTAAGAGACTGTTGGGGGAGGCTTACTGAGGGCTGTGACAGCTCTGTTTGCCTCTTGCTTGCCTCACTTGACATCAAAACCGTTTATAACAAACACACCCACCCTTCAAGGCAGCCCCTGGGGGACTCCTGTGTAGAAATCCAGGCTGGGTAACAAAATCATGGAGTCACAACACACAATTGCAGCATGTCTACACTTTGCTACTGTATGTTTTATTTAGAGTCACAAAAGGATCTGTAAGAAGGCTGGTGTTTCTTAACAGAAAGAAGACCAGTTGCTTAATAAACTGCAGGAGGGACTGACTATGAAGAGACACAAAGTAGCAATGACATAGAACTACTTAGATTGGTCAAAAGCAACAACTGAGAAGGACAAGATGAGAAAAAAACAGTGCCAACTTGTGCCAAGGTAGTGCAATGTGGAAGACTAGTATGAAATGCTTGTAAATAGTGCTGGGTTTGACATAGACTGTTATGAGTTGGACATGTGAGCTGCCTAATGACTCTGGAAAATGAACAAAATGTGGTGATATATCAAAATGGAGGGAGAAAATCTCTCTTACCTGGAATACAATGATCAGTTCTGGTCCACATAAAGTGACCTAGCAGGTTAGATACAGGGAAGACAGAAGAGGAAAATAACTGGAAGRGGAAAATAACTGGAAGAGGAATCTCATGAGAGGGATACAAAAGACTGAAAAGTATAGAAAAGTTATGACCAAGCATTTTTATAAAATATAAGAACAAGAGACTGACTTGAAAGACTGCAAATAGAAAAGTATTTTATTGAACACATAATTGACCTGTATAACTCCCTGCATCAAGATCAATGTAAAAAGATTTGTGTTTTAAATGATTTTTAAAAATAAGCAGTTTTGTAGGACATTACGAGGACGTTCAAAATTACATCAGAAAAGATAAAGGTATTACATGTATTTATGTGAACGTATAACAATAGAAGTCTTCCAAGTCATAAGTTGGAGAGTAAATGACTTTTAACAAAAAAATCCCCATTTATAAGCAGAACTGAAACCCAACTGTCCATACCCTTGAGGGTTTTGCTCTTTATATGAACCATCAAGTGCTTGTCTGTCTCACAATGCTGAGCTAGATGGAGTGTTGATCTTATTTAACATGGCAAATCCTACAAGTCTTGCACACATTTTTTTATGTGAGTTTTCTTGAAAGAATGACTAATTTTTTATACTGCTAATGTGTGAATGGGCAGTAGAAAGTGTTATATACCTATGTGAGTAATACCATTTTATCTCTGGTGTCACTTTGCTTCTAGTTTGGCCAGGCTATCTAAGCATTTGGTTTTAAGCATCGGTGATTTTAAAGGAGCAATTGTTACCTGGTGTTCAGCTTATACATATCAAAATACAGCAGTCTCTAAATCTTGCCTATCTTTATAATCAGTAACTGAGTTATCAGATATGCTACATGGACAGTTTAATTCTAGTCACCCATAGCAAGTCTATCCATCTCCTCTCCTTGATAGATTAACAAAATGACTTTGTTTTAATAAAGGTAATATAAATAGTCCCCTTTTTGTGAGCATCCTTTTCTCATAATAAAGAGAATCTTAGGACTGCAGTTGTAATGCTTTTGAACATGGTGGTTTCAGCTGAAAAAGGCAAACAGGCACACTGTTTATTACTTAATATTTAGCAGAATGAGCATATGCAGGGCACTTTATGAATAGATTGTGGAAAGCCTCTGCCGTGAAGAGGTTACAGTGCGAGGAAGCAACAAAGACGCCTGAACAGAGGCAGGAGGCAATAGATTGCAAATGGCTGAACGCTGACATGGAGTGTCTCCTGCCTTGGTTCTCCAGTGTCCTCTGTTCTAATGTATGGCTGTGCTGTTTTTTTTCTAATGACTTTTGTACGGTTGAGGGCTAAGATGTATAGACTTTGTTAGGAGAAGTCACATAAGCAATTTCCTGCTGGGAAAAAAAATGGGTCTTTTTCCTTACTGCTTGCCATAGTCTCATAAATTGTGACTTTTTGCTCAAGCTTGTCAAAAGAATTGTTCCCAAGCAGTGGCTCTGGATCCTGAATAGCAAACACTGGTCTCTTTTCCACTGCTGTTGGAAGATGTCATCCTCTTACTGCTGCTGGCTGAGCTGAGCCTATATTCTCTCCTCACTGTTCTAACAGCCACACTGTATTATTACATTTCCTGTAACTGTTAGCAGCTGAGGAGCAGGTACACAGTCCCTGCAGCTAACCTTCATGTGATGTGGCAACCTCACTGGAACAGCAGAACAGATGTTAGAAGGTGGTGCCTGCTTCAGGCACCTCCACTACTTCTGTGAACTGGGAAAATTTCAGTAAGGGTTAGCCTGGTTAAGTGGCAGACTGGTTTGAGCATCCAACTTAGCCCAACCTAGTTGCAAATTTCCCTGTGGTACAGTCTTTCTGATTCTATACTTGCCTCTGAGTCTGGGTGCACTCTGGGTCGTACCTGGAGGAATATTCTGCCTGTCCTTCAGAAAGGATTGTGGGAAAAGTGTTAGAGGTATCAGCACTGGAGCCCATCCTTAYTAAGAAATGAGCTGATTACTACCCGAGGTAGAGCAGAGCTTGAACTTAAAACACTATCAGCCTGTTTCGGTTTTGTTTGTTTGTTTTTTCATATATGGTATGGATATTTGGGTTTAAATTACTGAAAGTTTGGATTAATTGTGCAGTGCAAGCATACAGTAATTTTAGGAACCTGGAGCTTGCAAGGGAGTTTGAGTCTACAAGCTCAATTTCTGCTCATCACATTAGTTATCATTAGTTATCGAGCTTCATCAGGCTCCATCTTAAACATGGCTGGGTTCTTCCCCCAGTACTGACACTGGATGGCTGTTCCAAAACTCTACTCTGAAGTTTTGAAACATTTTTTGAACTTCTAGAACAAATTTATTCATGGCTACATCAAAGCTGTTTGTTTGCGTGGCAGTATTGTTCGTCTAAAACACTTCTCCCTTGGTAGTGCTTGTCTTCTGATGCATTAACAGGGAGATGCTATATCACCTTTCAGTCTTCATTCAGCTGTGCCAAGGAAGCCAGCCACTTTTATCTTCCTCTCACAGAACAGTCTCTAATCCCCTGATAGTTTCAGTAACTCTTCTCTGTGCTCGTTGCAGGGTGAATTTATTCTTAAGCTTGGATATGCAAAATGAGATTGATTATTGCAGATGAGGACCGATCTGTGTCTTGTACAACTAATACATCTCCAGTTCTGCTTTACTGAAGATGCCTTGATGTGATGTAGTATTGCAGTTGCCTTTTTCCATGTATGTGTCACATGAGTCAGTGATAGACACCCTATGATCAACTCAAAGACACAGATCTATCTTCTCTTCTGAACCTAGAGCTGGAGAGCTAAGCAACCAGTGTGGGTCCTTATATAGATAGAAGATAGAAAAAGGTAGAAAACAGAGTAGGGGAAAATGGTTAGTTCTTGAAATAGAGGAAAGTCACAAGGGCTGTTCCTCAGAGGCCTGTGTTGGGAGCTGTGCTATTCAACGTATTCATAAATGACCTGGAAAAGGGGATRAACAGTGAGGTAACAAAGTTTAAAGACACTATATTTATTTAAGGTAGTAAGGATGATGGAAGAATTGCAGTCTGACTGGACAATAAAGTGGCACTTTAAGGTGAATACAGATAAAATGTGAAGTGATGCACAGCAAAAGTAATCCTAATTTCACATATGAAGTGATGGGGTCTGCACTGATGGATGCCTCTCAAGAGCAAGATCCTGGTGTTCTGGTAGACAGTTACAAGAAAATGTTAACTCAATGTTCAGCAGTAGCCAGAAAAGCCAGTTGGATGTCAGGGGTTATTAGCGATGGACAGGAGAACAAAATCAGAAATAGTCTTTGCCACAGTATAAATTTATGATTCAGCTGCACCTGAGATTTCTGAGTGCAGTTCTGGTTCCCTCATCTCAAAAAGGACATAACAAACAGAAGGTGAGCATGAAAAAGCCATATATTACTTTCCCCCCTTCCCCCCCTCCCCACCTTGTGCTTAAAATAATCCTTAGTTTTTCAGTTGTTTTGAAAGCTGAATAGAAGATGGCGGCAAAAATGGGACAGGTGCTGTAAACAGCACAAAATAGGAATTGTTAGACAATTTAGCGTGTTTAAAGTCCTTAATGATATATAATGGATTTGGGTAATTTTCCACATTAAAAGAAATACCCCTGTAATATTTTTCTGAGGTTCAAAAGACTGAACTTGGATAGATTATTCATAATATTAAAATTCAAATGCAACTGAAGATTCCTGTCAGGTTAGCTAATATGGAGAAACTACACCTCACAGATCTATTCTCATGACTTTGTATGTTGGAATGGTAAGACATTTGGCATGTCCTTCATTACCTAGAAATGTCTCTATATATCTTAAGGAAAAAGACCATTTGCTTTGTTTACCCTTCTGGAAAACTTTAAAGGTCAGTATTTCTACTATTAAATTCATTAATCTAGAGGGGAAACCTTTTGTGCTCATGTAAAACCTAAAAGGGCATGCTGAGTAGCCGGTTTCACAAGGGAGCAGGCAGGGGGTTCCCAGGAAGCGCTTAGGGGCTGTCTGGTCCAGTGCCATGCTGGGCAGACTGGCCTAGGTCAGAGTGAGCTTCCTCAGCACAGCTAGCTGCAGCAGCTCTAGAAAATGCTTCATTGTACAACACTAAGATAACCTGAGTGAGCTAGCAGATTTGGGGCTGCAGAATTAGTAGGGCTTGTCTGTGCTTGCTTGCAGTGCAAACCTCAAGAGCTGTGACTACCCAAACTAGATTTCAAAAGATTTCCTCTTCCTTGCTGCAGCGAAAACAAAATACTCATTTTGTTGGTTGGCAAACAGAAGAAAGCATTCCTGGTTTATGCTGCATTTACTGTTCTTTTCTGCGCCTGTGATTTACATTTAAAACCAAGCTGTCTGGCATAGGTTGCTTTGGAAGCGTAGCTGCTTGCACTGTATACAAGTGTAATTGTACACCTTTGTGAAATAAAGATTGCTGGCCGTGATCAGCCTGTACAACAGTGGATACATTTCTATACTCTAAATAGATTATATTGATATTTCTAATACGTAAGTATTGATATTTGTTATACATAAATGACTAGACAGAAAGTCTAGTTGCAATGCAAATATGAGATTTTTACTCTGGAAATGTTTGTTCTGCTTTTAAATATCTTCAGTGGATTATCACCTAAACACCTTGTAGAAGTATGGAAATGTATAGTGTGGAATGCCAATCATAATACTTCTTTGCAATTTAAATTCTTTTCATAAAAGTTTTTAGAATGTTTTACTACAAAGTAGATCTAGGAACACCCTTCTGAAGTATATATTGTCCCAATTGACAAAGTAGGAAAAAGAAAAAGTTGCATGACGTGGCAAATCTAAACAAAAGGGAAGACAGAAGAACCTAGAGTAGAACACACATTTCCTGGCATAGGTTCCCTGCTCCTGACCAGGCACTACCACCTCCTCCAAAATAAGGTTTAATACAATTATGTTCACAATTTTGAAGTATAAAAATCCTTCTGGATTTTTACTTGTTTAGCACCAATAATTTGGCTGTATGCCTGGTTAAAAGCGACCTTCTTTGAATAGCATTTATCAAGAATAACAGAGTTTAGATCTAGCAATAATGGAGCGGTTCTTTGTCTCACAAAATACAACCAGTGTTGAATTGGTACGTGCAGTCCCAGCTTTGGCACATATCTATTTCAGTTTCAATTTCAAGCTTTTTCCATGCCTTTCCTCTGTTTTATTCCAGGTTATGGACACACAGTGCCTTTATCTGATGGAGGAAAGGCCTTCTGCATCATCTACTCAGTTATCGGGATCCCTTTTACACTGCTTTTCCTGACAGCAGTGGTGCAGCGCATCATTGTTTATG
The DNA here is from genome assembly GCF_003343035.1 of Apteryx rowi. Taxonomy (NCBI): domain Eukaryota; kingdom Metazoa; phylum Chordata; class Aves; order Apterygiformes; family Apterygidae; genus Apteryx; species Apteryx rowi. The sequence continues at coordinate 393,130 of NW_020448230.1, forward strand.
TCACCAGGCGGCCTGTACTATATTTCCACATTCGCTGGGGCTTCTCCAAGCAGGTTGTTGCAATTATCCACGCCGTGGTCCTTGGGTTCATCACTGTCTCGTGCTTTTTCTTTATCCCAGCAGCAATATTCTCTGTTCTGGAAGATGACTGGAATTTTTTGGAATCTTTTTACTTTTGTTTCATTTCCCTGAGCACCATTGGCCTTGGAGACTATGTGCCGGGAGAAGGCTACAATCAAAAATTCCGAGAGCTGTATAAAATTGGAATTACGTGTAAGTGTCAAACTGACATTTATGTATGCTATCAAAGTTTTCTGGGCTTTTTCTTTTCCCTCCATCAACTGCAGCGGTTTTGCTAGTTGCCTGCTAGCAAACTGGGCACTGTAGCCAACTGTGCAAAGAGGAGAGTTTTAAATAAGATCAGTTTTCTTAGTTAAGAAAGAACAAGCTGAAAATAGAATCCCTTTGTGCTAAATCACAGCTGGCAGGTCTCCTATTAATAATGAAAAAAAAATTACCAGTATTACTGTCGTTATTATGAAAATGCTTAGGATCATGTCAGGGACTAAGATTTCACAGTGCATCACAGAGCCAGAAGATGGTCTGTGTGACTTAAGGTCATCTCATGAAGGTGAGACAACAGGTGGCCAGAGATGAATCAAGGAGCAAAGGGAAATGAGGCAGAAGAACAGAGTTTCTTACTCCAATTGTAACAGAAGGTAGCTGAGGCTGGCATTGGGACATACCAACTGTCAGAGAGAGAAGTAAACTGAGAATAGTAAAAAAGCAAGGCTATGTACATTAAATTTAAACAATAAAACTGTTTAATTATGGTTGACACAGAAGAGAGGCACAGTGATCAGTGATTTGATCAAAGAATAGAGCTAAAAAAACTGGCTGTGTGTTGACATTCTGAATAAATATGCTGAGTGCAATATTCTCCAGAGACGATAACAGTTTTTCTGATAGGGCTTCAGTCTGCGCAGTTCTGGATCTTCAGAAATACTGATTAAAAGATCTAAATGGCCAAAATAAACCTCTCCTGCCAGGTCCATTTCTTAGACTAGTATACTGTGCTCCTATACATGATCCAGCAATCTTAATTTAGACAAAATGTCTGTTAATTTGGTTTTGCATTTTATCTATTACAGTTCATGTCTTGAATTTGCATGTGTTGAAGCAGTGCCTTCAACTAGCCAGGAAAACATTTCACTTTCTCTTCAGCCTCTTGCCAGGCCCATCCTCATTGCAGATTTTCCCCCCTCTCCCAAGCTTGTTTATCTCATCATCAGTAGCTTTTAATTATTACTCTGCTGATCTGCAGAGTTAATTTGGGGATGCTAAATTATGAAGTGAATAGCGACAGAGCCTTGCATAATGAAGGCCTTTTAAAATTCTAGCAGTTCTGAAAAATGAAAAGCAAAAGCGAGCATTGTGGATCAAATCCTTCTCTCTTCTGATTTTTTTTTCCTTTTAACTGTAAAGTCAAAGATTCCATTTTTGGACAAAGACAGACTTTTATTTCAGTTTCAAGCTTTGGAATATTTAAGTAATAAATTGAAGGAAAATCTAAAAGAAAAAGGCAATTTTTAGTCAGTGATGTATTTCAAAAGTGTGAAATTAAATATTTTAAAATGATAACTGTGGATTATTCTTTCTTGTTTTATGTGAACAATTCAAGGAATGAAACAGTATGTATAAAATGTTTTACTCTTTCTGAATCTGTATTTTCTCCAAGAAAAGTTCTGGCCAAGAATTTCACCAAGATCTGTATGTGAAAATGTTTAATGAGTGCTATAGACTTTTCAAGAATTAATGGAAAAATACAAGTCTCCTACTAAATCAAGTGGTGATCAGCTGGACCGCGTTTCAGAAATAATTACAAAATTCTTAGTGTAGATTTATAGATGCCTTTTAATTGGCATAGCTTTGTCGTTTCCTCCCTGGACTAATGCATAGCTCCCATTTGATTTCATGAGGTAAAGCTTAAAAACAATTCATAAATTTTAGCTGTAATGTTGATTTAGATCAGTACCTGGTATTGCAGTATTGATTTGATGGTGCTCCTGGAAGACAGAGAAGTGTTATTGTCAGTGAAGTACCTATAATCTGTAATTACATGTAAAATATTTATGCCTTTTGGTAACAAAGCATCCGTATGCAGATTATAATAATTAATCTGTGTTGATCTTTCAGCACATTTAATGCTCAGTCTTTGGAAGAGTATATTGTACTCATTATGCATTCAGCTTCGTGTGATTTATTATGCACTCAGCTTTACTTGATTTACTCAGTGAAATGATAAAATATTAAGGTAGTCGTGCCTATTGTTAATTTGAAGGATCAATCACAGGGACCTAATGATAACACAGAAATTAAGAATTGCTCATTTTAACACCTTCCTTGAAATTCTAGATACAAGCGTTTGGAGAGGAAACAGAAGAACATAGTGAGCTGTAACCATGCAAAGTTAGGTTTCCAAAAGTGACAGTCCATGAGAGCTAACTAGTCAGAGTCAGTACATCACTGAAGTCATCACTAATGTTATTTAAGTAACATGAGCACGATTGGATAGTATATATACTGTTAGTAAAATTTTGCAAATAATCTTCAAGGTTTCATCAGATGTAGTAGAAACTTTGTCAGGTTTTTAAAAACCACAGCAGTAATTTTACAGTAATTCTGAATTTTGTTTTTACTGCTTTTGTACATGTTTCTAGGTTCTTTGTTTTTCCACTTATTTCACAATGTCAGTTTTATTCCTATAATTTAAAATGAAAATACTTCAAAAACGTTCATGAAATAAATGATTTGTCCTGCTAAGCTGGTACAAACAACAAATAACTATATTTACCTGCCATATTTTTACTTCTGTTTGAAACATGAAGTAATAATAAGGGGGGAAAAAAACTTTGAAGAGCACATAATCATGAAGCTCATAAATACATGAGAGAGAGTACCTGTGATAAAATTCTAATATTCTGATTGATTGAATGCTATTACATATTTTTCTCATGTACAGTTGCAACAGAACTAAACCCACTAACATTACCTTTTTTTTAATTATCTGGGGCCTTGTTGGTTGTAGAATGAAAAAGGCAAAAAAGGATTTGACAGTCCAAAGTGAGTTACAAAACTTTGAAACTGGGTCATAAAGAAGATAGGGGTGGGMAGAGCTACAGGTTTAAAACTGTTTCATCCCCACTTTATTTGCTAATAATTAAAGCACTTTTTTCATTCCTAGGTTATCTGTTGCTGGGGCTTATCGCAATGTTGGTGGTTCTCGAGACTTTCTGTGAACTCCATGAGCTCAAAAAGTTTAGGAAATTGTTTTATGTGAAGAAGGACAAGGAAGAGGACCAAGTGCATATAATGGAACATGACCAGCTCTCCTTCTCTTCCATCTCAGACCAAGCGACCTCCATGAAGGAGGATCAGAAGGCAAATGAGCCTTTTGTGACTTCTCAGTCCCCAACCTCCAATGACAGCTCTATAAACAATTAATACAGGGGCATCCAAACCATTGTTTTGGTGCATTTATGCTACTTACCATAAGAAATAGACTGCCTCTTCTTTTACAAAAATATAAAAGCTGGAAGACTGTGCTACTTTAACAGGGATTCATCACTTTCGACATAGGAAGGACTTTTAGAAAAACTGTGGGAGCCACCCTGGGAGAACAGGGAAAAACAATGTAGGATGTGGCTGGGAACTTTAGGCCATTTTGCTTGAAGAGTAAGGAGTTAGGTGTACTGCTTTCAAAGGTGCCAGAGAGAAGGGCTCRCACAAGCAACCTCATGCAACATATTTAGGAGAGCAGGCCTTCACTGACGTCGAACTCATTTAGTTGCATGCCCTGTCTTGGAACTGGGTGAAATAGCAAATTGTGACATGCACTTCTGTCTCACAAGTAGTCACAGATTTAATCCAAACACAACAAATATCTTCATCTGGAAAACATGTCTAGAGCAATATCTACCAGCCTGCTGGAGGGAAGTATCTAGATCATCCCTCTATTACCCAGTAACATCCAAGTGCAAACAATAGGAATTAAAAAACAAGGTTCAGTTTCCTCCTCTGCTCAGGGCATTTACATTCAAATTTCCTGTTTCTTTTAAAGGTCCCCTGATCACAAGAATAATGCCGGCTTGAAGAGTGTGTGCCTCGAGTCTTCTTGCTGATGCTGTTTTACTTTGTGTAAAACACTTCCGTGAGCTCAGAGGTAGTAAGACCAGCTCAAAGTGCTGCATGAGACAGGGTTTTAGGGAAGGGAGACAGCAGCATTTCAGTCCTCTCCTCTGAAATGGATAGGAATAATTTATTTAAATAAGTGGAACAGTATGAACAAGAGAACTGAAATTCAGTACATGCCATGTTCAGCATAATCACCTGCTTAAGGCATTATCCTGGGAGAGGGATGAAATCTGTTCAGCAGAGGAAGGACTCAGCCCAATTTCTTCCACAGTCCAGGCCAGTGTGTGCTCTCCACCGAGCTGTTAGRTAAATGGAGAAGCAGTGTCAACTTCATGAATGTAGGTAGCCCTTTGTCTTCTTTTGCTTTTCTAACAAGTACTCAGAGCACTTCGTTGGGAGGAGAACAGAATGTTTCGGGGCAAAACAAACAATTTTTCAGTTTTTCATATGGCAAGAAAAAAGGAAAAATGTCACATTTGGTTCAGATGGAACCGAAATTTTTTCCCGTTGGGAAAAGTCACTAAGAAGCCAAGACCCCACTCAACTTCCGGAGATGGAATCTCTTTGGCTGTAATAGAGAGGCATTTTAGTCCAGCTACCAGTCACTGTGCTGAACGCAGGGATCTCAGTGAATTTCAGTGAGCAGGAGGTGAGACTAGATGGTCATAGTACTCTCTTCTGGCCTTAAGAATCTACAAAATGAGTATTTTGCTAATTGCTTTGCAATGGACAAAGGATCTGGAGCACAAATAGCCATATTAGGGCAGCCTCCCACATATGAATAGTGTAGAGGAGAGCCTTTTCCCTGCAGTGCAAGCATGCCAGGTTGCCTGTACTTTGACTTTTAGTGTTTAGAGCTGATCATCAATATTCTAGTGTAAAAGCAAAACAAAAAATTGCATTGTGTCTAGATTTAGCTCACGTGGGAAAAATACTTGAAAGTAAATTACCCAAAATGTACTGTATTTGAGCTTAATTATAGCTAGCATCAAACAGACTTTATATCTCTACTCAAAAAAATACTTTATGGTTAAATCAGCTAAAAGTCTTCAATTAAAATTTATATTTGTAAGAACCAGAGCTAAAGGTTTTGGTTGTTTTGGGTGTTCTAGATTACGTGAAAGCATACTGTGTTTGCATGTTCCCAGGAAAGTGGCTATTTTTATACTGCTTAAGTTAAGACAGTTCTATTTATAATGAATGTTAGCCAATATATATGTACATATATACATAAGTATATTTATATACTGTACATATATCATAACTCAGAGTTTAACTGACTTAGGAATGGCATTTTAGATAATTTTTTTTCATAGACTTCTCTTTATATGAGGAATAATTGAAAACTATGTCATTAAAGTGACATTGRCATAAGATTAAGAGCACTGTACTACAAGAAACATTTATACTGTTTTTTTTAGTGGAGTTTTATTGATTGTCTCCAATACCTAAAAATTCAAGACTTCTTTTAATTTCAGTGTAGCATTAAGCTCTAAAGAAATGGATATGCAATTATGCACAGATGCTAAATGATATTCCAAGATAATTTTGCAGCGTGTACACAATTGCAAAATATAGACACTTGAAATGAAAGCACAGAATTCAAAGCAGAAGTGATAAACTAAGTATACTGTGATGTAGGTGAATATTTGTTATTCTAAACTTAAATAAACTCAGCTTTTGGCTGCCTGCACTATGAAGTGGGGAGTATTTTCTTTAGCATTGTGTGTTTGTGCATACTGTGCAAAATCATGTTTGCATTTGGCAAGATTATGCATCCTTTAGTTACCCTTCCTCAACTTAAGGAGGGACCATTAATGCCAGAGTGTGTTACCCAATCTTGATATTGATGGTAGCTTAATATTGTATTGATTATTTCTATAGAAAAAGCATTCCAAAGTGTGTGTGTGTTTTTGTTTTGGATGCTGACTGATTATAGCAAATAAAATAATAGTGGCATAACATTTATCTTGTCTTTATAAAATAACTACTCCAGTATTTGAGGAAATTAATAAAAAACTGTCATTGCCAGTTATCAGTAGCACTGATGAAGATGATAAGCTCCATATTCTACCAGTTTTACATCTTCATGTGACACCAACACACAAGATCAGAATGGTAAAAACAAGAATCCAGATTAGAAGAAAAAAGATTATTGTGCAGCAAGGACCTTTGTATAAAATGGATATCTATCCTGAAGGCAAACTGTGAAGCTGGTGCATGTAAACTAAAATGGAGAACACAGGTAAGAAAACAAAAGTGCCAAAAAAAAAAAGTAGCAAGAGGTAGTCAGAAAGTGAACAAGGGACTTCTATGTGTCTATGTGGAAGAAAATTGTCTAGGTCTTATCCCCACCTAACTACTCTCCTACCTTCAGTTGGTCCAGGCACATATCCCATTAGCTTTATTGCTGTCCTGAAGATGACATTTTCCATCTTCTCTTTGTTTGTCTTTCAGTCATTAAATATAGCTTAATTTTGTTACTGTCTCAAAGAAAGAAATGGCAGGCTACTCAGTCATGTTGGGGGAAAGAAAATGAATGAACCTACTAGAGCTTTTTGTTTTGGAGCTGGGCCATAATCAAGAACATGTCCTGTTCCCAAGGTCTTCCCAAAGATCACCAATGACACATTGGTGATCCTTGTGCAAGTGAACACGAGTCTGGCTGAAGGTTGAAAGGAGTTAGAGTCACTGTGCCCTTCCCACAAGGCAGTTTCAGGATGAGTGCTTTGCAGTTACCAGATGGGATAGCAGTAATGCATGGAGCACTGTGCCCCATGGGACAGTCTCCTGAAAGGGCTTGTTCCTTGGACACTGCTGTCCTCTGGGTAGGTAGGAACAATTATAAAACCCTTTCATCGATACTAAATTTTGCAACCCTGCATTACCATTAGCTTTGTAAATGCTAGTTGGGAGCATATTGAGATGAACCGTAGGTATGCAAGATTCCCAGCTGCTAAAAACATTACTATCGTAATGCTATCCCATTGTCATTTGTTCTAGATCCTGCTTTCCACTGAAGCAAAATAAAGTTACTAAACTGGAAGCAGTGTTGTTCTAGATGTACRCTAGTTCAAAAGAGGGTTTCTCTTCTCTGTAAAGAGTTCCATTAGTAATGTTCATTATTATAGCATGTATTAAAAAGCTCCTAGGAAGCCCAAAAAGGTGTTTGTTTTCATGTAGCTTTTTTCAAAAAGAAATAATTTTTGAAATCATCATGACAACCTCTGCAAATTTGCATGCTTACTAATGCATATTAAGTATTTGATATGTGTCATTTTTAATGCATAAATTGTTAGTCTCATCACTTCCTAAGTTATCATTCTACTTGCTTTTGACCATGGATTTCTTGTCCCTATTATCTTGAAAAGTCATCATGTTGCCACTGATTATGAGTGCTATAACGCAGAGTTATTTTACTGGTCATGATGCTGCTGTGTCAGAGTCATTCTCTAACAAAATCTACTTTACATGTGGACATTTGGGCCAAATGACAGATTTAGATAATGAGGAGGAAAAGTATGCCTGGGAGCAGGTGCGAAGGCTGACAGTCCATCCTCCTGAGTGGCATAGTGCAAAGCTTGTCATGAGGGAAAGCATAAATCAGAATGATTGAATGTCAGAACAAAATCATCCTGACAGTCTGTTATGTGACTACGTAGTTTTCACCGGACTTCATTCCTTTTCACTATGAGTAAGCGAAAAATAATTCTAGAAGAAGGAAAGAGGAAGGATATGGACAAAATTAATCTGAAACTAAATTCAATAGAATTATGTTCTTTCATAATTTGTCTATAATCTGTGGCTCTCTGTTACTGCAACTGCATTGTATCAGACCTGTAAGGAAGAGTGCAAGTCAGTATCACTTGAGGCTTTTCAGCAGAAAACATTTCACTTTGCTGGTCAACCCCTTGGCTGCCTCCCTTCCTGGATTCCAGGCTGTCTGGAAAGAGAAAGGTGAACCCTACTACAGCTACACCTGTACCTTATAAACAGAGAAACCCACTGTCCTAGAGCTCAAAGCTCCCCAAACCTATTTTGTGCTTATCACAGAGGCCATATAGTCTCATTAAAGCACGTAGAATTGGGTCTCTGGGACTCTTTCTCTCACAAGGCCTAATTTTTTGTGACTTTGGTCAAGCTACTCAACCTCCTGAATTTATCTTTCCTATTTAAGAATGTGACTCAATATTCACTGCCCTTCTCTAAGCACTCACTGGTAACTGGCTGGGCCACTTCAGCAAGTGGTGAGGTGAGATTAAAAGAAGAACAGAAAGGATTCATATACTGTGTGCCCTAAGGAGTGTTGATGGGAATATGTTAGCTGTTTCGGGGTGACTGAGAAAGCATTCACCAATTTTATTTATTACCAGTTTAGTAAAAAGCTTGAGGAATAACCTCATGCAATGCTGTGTAACAGCAACCCTCTGACCTAAAGGGAGGACAGCTTGCCCAACAACAGGGCCTGGCTGTGCCCTTTTTTGCCATTAAGGCATTTCTACATGTCCAGGGACTTGTATTTCCAGCTACTGATCCCAGGAGACTCTACCACCAAGTCTGTTATTCCTCACCCTCTTTGCCTGAGTCTCCCTCACATAGTCAGTCAGTGTGTGAGCAAGAGGCACCACGCTCAGTTGGCCCGCCAACCCCCAGGAGAAAGTTTACCAGAGACATTGGCCTCCGTAGGACTTTCAGCAGAGCTCGGTGCCAGACCATCTTTGCTCCCACAGACATCAGGGAGAGCAGACTGAGGGGACTGTTAGGCACCGGGGAAGCCCCATCCCTGAGGTGACCATGTGAGTATACGTTAACTCTAGCCGCAGCCACCACTAGTCACGCTAATTTATTTCTAAAACCCGTTACAAAGTCTGTCACATAAGGACTGTATGATTCACTCGGCTGCTCTTTCTGTATGTCAGCCAAAGTTCACGCTGCTTGTAACGTAATGACTATAAAAACTAATAGCTCATCTAGAAGAATTAAATTATTTTATTTTTCTTTTTTAAACACATTGTGGCCGTACTTCCTGCCATTATTCTGGCCTGCAATGCCATGTTATTCTAGAACTGTAAAGCTTTTATCTCAGTCATGCATTGTCAAAGATTAATTAAGATGCTTGCATAGACAGAAGGCAGTAAACTGTAATATCAGTTTAAATGGGAATTAGCAAATCCTAATTCTGTGTTCTGGGCCTGGTTTCCTCGATTACAGACAAAGATCTATTAAATTTGTTTTGCAATTGGCAGCTGTAATTTGAGGAATTCTTTCTGAAGAGAGCTTGATAAATATTGATGTCCAGTAATAAAGTACAGTATCACCTTTGGGCTTAATTCCCCCAAATGTTTAGTTAGCTGCTTTTGCAGATTAATCCTGTTTGCGTGGGGTAATAAGCCCTTGTTTGAAATCTGTTTTGCAAAAATTAAAATCCACACTCCATTTAACTCAGATTCCTACTGCATGTTCTGAGAAAAGAAAAAAAAAAAAGAGAGAAAGATGACCTTGTTCCGTACCTCACCTCCCAGGGAGTTTGGTGTGGCTCTGTCATTTCCTCACAGTACTGCCGAACCACCATCAGAGCCAAGATGGGGCTGCCCAGGGGACAGCAGAGGTGGGAGCCTCTCGTAGCCGAGGGGCAGACAGGGCCACGGAGACCAACCTGTGCCGGCCACAGCCTCTGCCCCACAGGCCAGTCAGCCCCCAAGAGGAACAGGAACATGGGACAGCAGGAGGAGGCAGGAGCTGACCCCATGACAGATCCCCCAGGCGTGGAGGGATGCTGAAGGTGAATAGCAAAACCTAAAGGCGGCTGAGGGGACAGGGTAGGATTGAGAGGGGGCAGGGGCATGCAGCCTGTTCCACCCTCAAGGGTAGTGCATGCACTGGCTGCATCATGAAGAACAGGAGTGGAATAACATTGGTGTCAGGATTATCAAGGAGGGGGATTGCTTTCTGAAGTGATTTAAATTTTATCTTCCAGATTGAGCTGTGGAGGACTTTGAAATTTTCTATGAAGAAATACAGAGAAGTAGGAACTAGTGAATCTGCAAAAATTAGGAGGTGTTTGGAGCAAAGATACATTAACTTGTAAAAGCAGAAAAGGCCCTTGTGATGCTCTTCCCTCACCTTTTGCATGACCCAAAACACATAAATGGTTGCTGAATTAGGACAGATCAGATTTACAAGTCTGACAGAGACTGCCCCAGCCATCATCCCCTGTCACAGAAGTTAATTACCTTCTCTGTTAAAAATTTGCTCTTTCCTTGGTCTGGCTGCACAATTTCTAATGGATTATTCTGAAAGCAGCATTTCCRTAGGTTTGGTTATGTTGTTGTCTGCAAGGTGACGAAACTTGTTATATTAGCTATCAGCTTGCCCTGAGAAGATGAGCATCTCTCTGTCTTCTCTTTAATAAGCCAAGCGGGCTGAGCTCCTCTGAGCTCTGAATGCAGACATGTCTTTAAAAACTCAGCTCATCCCTGGTTCGGTTTTTCAACATCCATTTTTGAATGTAGACACTAAAACTAGATACCATATACTCTTCTCGGTACCCAGATGGTGCCATTGCAGAGGTCTCTGCTGTGCCATGGAGCAGGATGAGGAGGCAGCATTTCATACCGTCCCCCGTATGAATGCTGAGAGTCTCTCCGGGCACCCCCAAGTTTCCCTGTCATATATATGTTAGGGCATGTGCACATGAATCAGGCCAGGGCCCTCACAGGGTGGGTGCCCTGGCAGAAACCAACCCATTTTCCTTGGTCTCCAGCAGTGTGAAAAGTAAGGGTGGGGGGGGGAGGTAATTGAACCAGACCTAATTGAAGTAAGTTCTCCACATTGCAAGATTTAGTTCAACAAAACCTTCATTTTTGTTTCACGTTACTAAAGCAGCTGACATGACCACTGAGGCATCGCTGGCCATAGAGCGGGGTGGAGGCGGGGGGGATAGCGGGACAGAGTGGGGTCCCACGGCACCCGCACAGGACCTGGCACTCCCGGGGTGTAACAACCCTCAGGATGAGAAAGGGTGTCAAAGCTCAGCGAAAATGCAGGCTGGCCTGCTGAAAGGGAGATTTATTGTTTCCTTCAAGCAATCTCAGAGCAATAACTTCAGACAGGAGGGATAATTCATCATTCCTCCCGCACTCACAAGGACCACGTGCCTACGAGTGCCTCAGGCGTGAACAAGATGCTTAGCACACATTTGAGAGTAAAAATGCTCCCTTGGTACAGAAGGGCTTCTGACTGAAATGCCTTCCAGAGAGGGCATTACAAAGCGAGTGGAGATGTATTTTTATTAACTTCAGGGTATGGCTGAAAAAACTACCCTCCTTTTCATTCAGTGCAGCTGCTCTAAGGTACTGCCTTGTCCCTGTGATACGGAGCTCTCCCCAGCGAGGAGCGTCAGGGACTCTCGAGCTGTGACCCTGATCCCAGCAGTGAGATCTGGCTTTGATGTCTTTTTAGATTCAAGACAGGAGACCTTACCCAAGGATACTGAGGTGGGTAAGGCAGTATCCTGAGTCAGGCACCGAGGACTTACATCTAGACCGTCCAGAAACCTGTAAGTATCTGTCAAGTTACTAGTTATTTTGATGCTGGAAGTATTACTATTTCATTTTTTCACAAAGGAAGGCTAATAAGGTTTAGGGTTTTTGTTTTGTTGTGTGTACTGCGCTGAAACAAAAGCTAATCTCAAAATGTCAATAGTTTTTCCAATGGTTTTAGATGGCCGGTCTCATCCTTTAGTCCTGAATGCCCTTAAATGGGAGTTTGGTGACTAAACAGAATAATTTATCGATCTGTAAGGCAGACAGGAGTCTGAGGCTGAATGCTTGGACAAAAATAGATCCATTGGGCAAATAGTTACCCAGGACTTCTTTTTCCAGCTGCAACAACTGAGCCTGTGGGAAACTTCCAGAAGCAATAACAGAGCCAGAGAAGTAAGAAGGAAAAGAAAAGCACACCCCCCCAGTTCAGCGATACCTCAGGAAAATAACTTCTCTGCAACCCATGAAACAAGAGGATTTGCATATACCAAACTGACCAAGATAGGGCAAGAACTAACATTATCAGCCACAGCAGTCTCTGCTTTTTTTTTTTTTTTTAACCTCTCTATCACTGTCACACTTTTCAGCCACACTGCAATCCAGGGGCTACCATTCTTCTGGAATACAACCATTCTTCTTGAATACAATCTAAGCTAATTTTTATATGATTTTTGAGGCATTGCATCAAAAACATGATTGCGTTTCAAACAGTGTGGTGTTGGCAGCTCCATAAGGAATTCCCTAAGGCCATGCAATCAGTTTGATATTTCAGTAACACCTGGCATTTCATGAGGTATGAGGTGTAAAATTAGTAGAAAAACAACATGTTGAATAGTATAAGGAGTTGCTGCTCCAATTTCAGCCAGTAATTTTGTATCTCTGTCAAAAGGAATGAAGTCTGTCTTGCTGAACTGTTTTTATAAATCCTGCTGCTAATTGATCATGGCTCTACTGTATTCCAGAAATGCGACTGGATCCTGTTCTGTTTGTATTTGTGTTACTTTACCAGAGATAAAATTACTGACACATGCAGTTTATCCTAGAAGCAGAAGTGGGTTTGAGACCTGGGAATTTTCCCTAGATCCCAAGAGCCCAAATTCAGCACCTTAACTACAAAATCTTCCTCATCTCTGGAGATGATAGGACTGTGAGAAAGCAAGAATAGGCATTGAGCTAGGATATGAATTTCTATTCCTCTCCTGCTTAGATTCAATTCATATTCTATCCCATATGCAGCAGCTCCCATGTGCACACTCCCATGGGAGCTTAGCAATTTTAACATCAGTTTCACTGATTTTGCATTCAAACTTGAATGTGCACAAGCCATACCATTAACAGTATTTCTTCTATATGATATTGTTTAATCTAAACACCAACAAAATGGATTACATGAAAATATTGTGAAAGGTTGGGAGGTGCTGGATAAATATTTACAATATAGAGAGACAAACTCAAAACAAATAAACTTGGGTTTTATGTCGGCTGTAGGTATGTGTTAAAGCCGTGGCAGAGATGCATATGTTTTTAACAAGCTTAAGTCTTACCCAGCTATCAGTCCTCCGAGAGATGTTGCTGTCAAATGGTTTAGTCTAATTACATACACTATTTAATGGCTGGGCATACTGACTCTGGAGGAGGTTTTGGTTAACCAGTACTCCTGCTGAGGAAAAAAGACTTCATGCATATTTACACAGTAGATTAGTGGCTAAGAAGTTTTCCTGGGTAAAAATACTCACTTTAAATAACAGCTCTTTTGGTTATGTTTACCTAGGCTGTTACCTCTTGGGGCATATACCTGCAATGTTTTCTGTTTGTTGTCATAAATAATATTCAGTTCTCCTGTTTTAATGAAACAAGAAGCCCTGGATGAGCATGCAGCTTGAGAATGGCTATAAGCTCCACTCTGCAAATAGTGGGGAGTATGGGGAGGTTTCTGTAGGTGAACTTTCCCTCTGAAATCAGAGAGTTTCTCCTAGCCAGATGCACTGCCATGTGTAAAAGTCTGCAGGACTTCTCTCAGCCCATCAGTTTCAAGGATCTCTCAAATGCAGACAGCAATGCCCTTCTTCATCATATTCTTTTCTTTGGACCCATGCTCTGCCAGCTGCCAAAAAATGAAATTCTGTCCCCTATCACACCTAATGGGACTTAAAATTTCTTGAAAAAGAGCAAATAAAAAGGCCATGTAGTCTCAGGTTGTCTGGGCCAGTCTGGGCTCCAGGGGCAGGCAGAGTGTCAGGTACCTGGAAGTGTTTTCCGCCATTCAGGGGCCTCCTCTGCCGCTACGGAAGCATTTCACCTGATACCTCCTGGAATTGCTAACCCATCTTTCGTGGCTGTCAGACATCTGTGGCCAAGAGTCAGCATGCAACTTTGCAGCACACCCGGATCACCCTCCTCTGCTGGCATCAAGTGATAACATCTCAGCATGTGGCAGCAGGCCTTGTGCTTTGACTCCAGGTGGGTTATGTCACACTTTTTTCCATCTGATTTCATCCTCTTCCTAGCCTCAGGACTGTCTGGTTATTCCTATGAAATTATCCAGTCACCCTTTATGAACACATGCCTCAACTTGCGTCATAGTCATCAAGGGAAATGGGCTAATTTGTGATTYGAGTTATCTCTACCTGCTGGTAACATCCCTATCAATTAATTTTCTTATATTGTCCTTTTCACCCAAGGCCTTATTCTCTTTATAATTCTCGTAGTACATCCCATCTGCACAGATTATTCCTTGTGAGTCACTGCACTAAACATTTCTGTATAGATTAGGCCAGCCAACCTACTCTATTGATGGGAGTAAACTTTTTCATAGTGCTTTYTGTCTGTATGGGTTTGAACATAATAATCTGCTATTTCTATGATCACATTTTCTATTTCCTCTTCAGTGGAAATGATGTTTTGTGTCATCTTGCCCTGCCCACTGATAAAACTGTAACAAAGATGAAAAATACAAAGATGAAAAATACTGTGTGTGCTTGAATGCAAAAGAAAGTGAATTGATGGATATAAAAATAGTGGCTTTACATAATATGAAATGCAAGATTTGACACATTTTAACCTGTTGGGTGTTTCCTCCTATTTCCTTCCCTTTCTCCTKTTAAGAGCTGGTTACTTCCTACCCGGAGCCCACAGTAGACAGTACGTCCCTCTCTGCAGGCAAACCATGCCTCTTATTTGCCTGGCATCTTTCAGTGGGTCCAACATCCTTCGCACAGGTAAATGACGGAGTTCAAGAGTTAAGAACACTGCAAAAGAGAAGGGCAGAGGTGTAGGCAAGAGAGAAAAGACATGATTTTAGATAAGACCTGAAAAGCCTGAAAGGCTTGGGGAGAAATGGAGAGACCTAGAGTCATGCTAGATCCCTAATTTGCCTTGCAGACCCAAGGAAGCTACTCCAGCATTTGCTCAGTCTAAAGCACATCTGAAGCACATTTGAGGTAGGCTGGTGGCAGAATCAGCTCATGGTGTAGTTACATGACGGGGCACACACTTCGTGCCCTGTGGACATACTGCCTGGGACCATCTAACGGCAAATGCTCCCGGCTTGCAGCTCCCATGTGCTACCTGACGCCAGATGGACACATCCAGCTTTTTCCAGGTTGGCAAAGGAAAACTGTTTAAGCTAGTTTRTATGGCTTTGCTGTGAAAGAAGATGCAAGCTCACATGAATAGGTTTAAAAGGGAGATTTAGGAAGTTACTATCTTCTAGCTGAGRTGAGGCAGAGGCTGCTTGAATCTCTCTCATCCCTCTCAGTGTAATCACATTTCCTGAAGGCAGCGGTGTGGCAAGGTTCTTGCAAGGTACATGCTACCACATCAAAATGTGGAGTGCTCACAGACAGGCTGCGAATGGGCTCAAGTGCAAGGAAACCCCTTCAGAAGCAACACAGCTGCAACATTCCTTACACCCTGAGTGCAGCCACCAGTGAGAAGAAAGGCAAGCAATGTCTAAGAGCACAAAGCAAAGCTAGCATGTTGGCTTTGGGTTGTCTTGTCCTGGCTACAAAAAGCCCAAGTTCAGCCTTTTCCGTAGGACTTCCACAGCACAGGCCACCGAACGCTCCCTGCAAGTGCTAGCCTAGGAGGCACCTGTAGGTGCCAGTCAGCCTGCCCTTGGTACCACGGCACGCGGTGCCCTGGGGGTGTCTTTGGACGTCACTCACCCAGGTGTGGAGCCTGTCTCACTTTCCTTCGCTTGACACTGTCCCAGGCCAAGGCTGGCCGACAGCCGCCTGCATTGCAATAACTGATGAGCTCTTTGCCTTGCCGCTTGGCAGGGAGAATCACAGATGGTCCAGAAATCAAACACCCTTCCGCTCCAGCCCATCTCCCCACAATGTTCATTAATAAAATCGTTTATGCCAGTTTTCTCAGAAAGGTCAAACTTAGCTGGCTAACAGCTAGGGCCGAATAATTTTTCCCCTGTAATTTAATGTTGTTGTTTGCTGGCTTTCCAGGCCTGCCACTTTGCCACAGAATTTATTTCCCGCAGAAGAAGCTGGCATCTCTGTGTTCGTGCTTCTTTAATCATTTCCTGGTTGGGACAGGGTTTGCTTTGTTTGTTTGTTTGTTTGTTTAATCATCTCCTGCTCTGTTGTGCTGAGCCCTTTCTCAGTTCCTCGCACTCCCCCACTCCATTCCCGTGCCTGCTGTTATTCTTGGCAACCGAATCAATGTTAACTGGTATATAATCAGCCTGTGTTTTACCGACCAACATTTGTTCCACTGTCAGCTTTCATTTCAGTTTCTGCTCTGATGCCAGCTCCTGTTGTGCTCTCCAGCGTCTCACTTTGATTACTTTGCTGCATGCCGTACACCATTGTTTGGTCCACCTCCAGTTGTCTCCACATTTGTTTCAGTGCAGCCTGTTGCCCTGTCTTGTGCTTGCTTCTTACCAATCTCTATACTTTGGCYGCTTTTACCATACATCTGCGTGTCCTGGCTTTCACCCACCCTCCTGTATTTGCAGGTTCATACAGTCATAATTGTGCACAGTATATTTCTTAATTTTAAGCCTAAAATTATTAAATATTAGATAAATGCTTCCTGGCAGGCACACATATATTATAAGAGGCTGGTTTGGGTGTTTGGGCATAGACCTACTTTATGACATTCTGCTTTTGATGGTCAAAATGCTAAAAATCTATTTCACTCAGTTCCCGCTTTTCCAAATTTGTATTTTATTGATCACTAAAAACATGTGTTGTGCTGAACAAATAGAAATGTAGCTACTTAGGCATTGATCTACACATTGTCTATACTAGTCTTTTCCATGGCAGGACTAGATTGTGTAAATCAGACTTTGATTTTTGCAAATAAGAGGCAGCAATTAAAATAATCTTAAAGAAAAGCTGTTTTCCAAGTGTCACAATTCCTCCCTTCCCACTCAAAACTCTCTCAGTAACATTTTTAGTTTACCTGCCTATTTTCTGAAGAAGCACCTACATGCCAAAGTCACCTTTGAAAATGGCCCTCAAACCCCACGGCAAGATCCACAAGGTCCTGAAGCTTTCTCAGGTCCGACGCTGCAATTGCAAAGAGCGAGCTGGCTGCCAATGCAGCACGGGCCACTGGCTCCTGGTAGCCATAACACAGGGACCCACCTTGTAACCTATAAGGACCCTTAAGCGAAAACCCTGGAGATTTAAGGATATCAGGATGCCAAGAAGCTAGGAAGGCTTGTACAGACCTCTCACTAACACTTAAATATCTAAAAAAGGTCCTCAGCCCCTTCATGTCGCTCTCTAAGAGTTCTTAAAACTTTACCCTAAATTCCATTCCCTTTGGTGTTTGCCCCTATTCTCCAGACCAGTTCCAACCCTTATGACAGTGATGTACATTGATAGGTATATTCATGTGCATTGATAGGTATATTCACTGCTTCTCACAGAACAGGCTGGAACTGACCATATGCTGCATTTCTTTTGCACAACGTTGTGTGGAGCACGTAAACTCCAGGCAGAAATTGTGTCTGGCTAGATAATGATTTTAACCGCCACCCCCCCAAAAAAAAAAAAACAAAAAACAAAAAACGCAGCGGTGCCAAGCAGGATAGAAAGGAGCACGGTGTTTAGTCTGGCTGTGGAGGGGGCCTAATGGAGTCGTGATGTCAAACCGGTAGGAAGCAAGGCAAAACAACAGGAGTAACGCAGACATAGCAGATGGGGTCATGTAGCACATTGTCTAGTCTCTAGGGGTCCCTCTACTCCAAAGTCCTGCAGCTTATACACTCCCAGGTAAGCCTGGAGGATGTGGGGTTTCATTGTTCAGAATACAGCCTGTGAGAAAACCTACTGGAAAGAGCTGGGCAGCCAGGAAGAACACTCAGCCCATAAAAACAGAAAGATAAGCCTAAATACAAATTGTTTTTTTAAAAAGTTTTCCCTATTTAAGAAACAAAGAGCTAAAACACTAAAAATCAAAGATGGTCTATAAAAGCCTTTCACATATTCTTTCCTTTTAATGCTGTGAATAAGSAAGAGATAGAAAAGTTAACAAGGAAGAAAATATTCTAAAAGAGATAAGATGCAGTAGTTCGTTTTAAAATAATTAAAGAAGACACCCTGGATTCCAAGATAAGGAAAATGAGGATGCAAAAGGAAACATCAGCTCAGTAAGAATCTGGCAGCTCCTTCGTGTGGCCTAACGTGTTTTCAAAACTAGACTACATCTTCTGGTAAATACCAATGGAGAGGAAACCATAGCCATATTTTTTTGCAGCAGATAAAGCAGATATTATCTTAAAGCAGGAGTTATTATGCCTCAGTGGACCAAATACAGCCCCCAAATCACACTCAATGCTACCTTTAAGATGTTGTCATTTTCTTTTAACTAACCATGTTTGCTAATTTTACTGGATTACATGTGATGAACAGCACAAAGTAATCTGCTGATCACCTAAAAAAAAAAAGTATATATCCTCTGAGGTTCAGATAGGGCTCCGTTTAAGTGAGACCAGACAGTAGAGGTGGGTAACAGGGTAGGTAAAGGCTAAGCCAGAAAAGGTCTGTGGTTTCAAGGGTAAGAGCTTCTCCTTTGTGGAGGGTCAGGCTAGCTAACAAGAGATATCACAAAAATCTGAGCAAAACGAGCAGGACAAACACCTGGTCGAACAAGCCCTGGCAGCTTTAGCTGTGGAGTGAGGTCCTGCATGCAGCAGGGAGTGACGGTGGCTTTTCTCGGTGCTGCTGGGGCCAGCCGGCACTGGCAGTCTCACGGGCAGCCCTGCCTAGGTCAGTGTGTCCCTCTGTGTGCCTTGGCCCTGTCCCCCTCCCCAGGAAAAGGTGAGACCCTGGAGCATGTCTCCTGCTCACTGCACCTTTCTCCAGCCCTGGACAGCAGCAGCTGTGTGCTCTGGTCCCCTGGGGGCTGGGACACAGGGGTGGGGGGTGCACCCGCTGCTTCGGGGCAAGCAACCGGAAGGGCTGAGGGGGTGCTGGGGGGCAAGGAGCTGGGATCAGAGAAACATCAGAGAGCAGTGCTTGGAGTGGGTATGAGGCAGGTGATCAGTTATGTTTTTAGACTCTCACACTGAAGAAGTGCTCTCTGGAGACCCAGATGGAAAGGTTAAATTGCCCTGAGACTAGAAGATGAAAGTTTCCTGTCTGAGGGRAAACAGCCCAAAGTCAGGCAAGGATAATACCCTTGTTAAGGAAATAGCAAAATATATGTATTCCTTTGATCTGGCTGGGTTTAAACCTCATCCATATGCTTATTAACCTCATCTTATCTGAGCCATATGCCTGCCTGCAGCTGCATTTCCCTTAGCACACACCAGTGGAAAAGACTCAAAATGCCTAAAAAAACCATATCACTGTTTCACATGCTTCATAAAAGCCCATCTGTCATCCACAACACTGCCATAAGTCCTCCTAACCTTACACTTCTCATGCGCGCTCCCTTCTTCTCCTGGTCTCTCTGCCATCTTGCCTTCCCTCCCTTCCAGCCACTTTCTGCTGCACCATCCCCTTCTCTCCTCCCTTATTTCCTTTTCCCTGGTCAGTTCACCAAGTGAACGGTTGCTTTTAAACCCCCTGACTTGCCAAGGGGGCTGCATGGTTGAGCCTCTGGCACCTTTAGAAACCCATCTGCTGGAGAAACTTTGCAGGCAAAGGAATTGCCCAGTTGTGATGCCAAGGGCATGCCAAGCAGCTGACTGCTGCTGGGTATTTGATGTCAGGGATGGATGCTAAGTCAGTTCCAAAAAAAATGAAGGCAACCTTTAGCAAAATGTAGGCTGTCAGAGACTGAAAGTCTGACATGACCCTACTATATTTATTTGGAAGGTATTTTTTGAATGAAAACATCTCCTAAAGCCTGTGGAGAGGTTGGAGGTACACGTTGTCATGCTAGAATACACCTGTAATGATATGACCTTGATTTGATCTCCTCATAAGGCCAGTGCTTGACTCAGTTTAGGTTAAGTGAAACCACACAAAGCAAGTATATTTCCTACATGCAACAATTAAAATGCATTTCCTGCTCAATGCTAGCCAGTAAAAGTAGGACACCAGAAATCACGTTGTATGTTTAGAACCTGGGGGAAGAAGGTGATCATTTATGGATGAGGCAAAGGAGCATACAAAAGAGCAGAAACGCCAGGCAAGTTGTGTCTGAGCTGATATGAAAGCCTCACCCACACAGTGGGCTTGTGGAGAGCCAGGATGTGTCCTGAGACTCTGCTTGAGCACGCAGCTTGTCAGGGACTACAGATATTGGTGGGAATGTGAGAGCTGAAGATGTGCGAGCTGTGGACAGGACTTTATCATTTCCTGAGTAAAGTGCATTTCTCTTGTACGAAGACGGTGGTCTGCCACAACATCCTGGCTCTGGGTGTCATCTGAAGGCCAAGCACCAAGCACAGCCTCTGGAGCTGCCCAGGAAGTCCAGCACAGGGCACGATGGAAAAAACCCTCAGAGGGGCCTTTCACTTTGGTGGACAACTGTGATCCAGCTGCACCACAGCCGTCATTCACTGTGTCCCCTGCCAGTGGCTCTGAGTCCACTTGGAGAAGAGGCTTTTTAGAGGTGTCCTGGATGGGAGCAGGCCTTGGGGGCATAAGGCCTGTAGTCATGACTACAGGCCTCCCCCTGTCCATAGATTTTCTCTTTGGTACATTTTCCTCAAGAACTCCTCTCCTGACCTCTTCTCAGGCCATCTCAGTTGAAGGCAGGTAAGGCTTGGAAGAAGCAGAGTCACAGGGAATGTCTGCATTTCTGCCCACAAGGCCAGGATGTCCTGGGTGACACCTTGCACCAAGCATGCTTCACAGAGGATTCAAAGCACTTTCTGAATCTGTGGCATTTTTTTGTTTTTATTTTTTACTACCAAGCCAAATTTCAGTGAGGGAATTGCCCAAGTGTATTGGTTTCATGAAGAATTGCAGCTGTTTTGTGTTCCATTTGTCAAACATTCACTTGACTGGGTTGGGAAAGGGACCACTGAGCAGCTGCAGTCTGCCACAGCTTTTGCTTTTGAGATTATCCTTAGCTGACTGTGAATAACAAATGCCTCAGGATGTTTTTTTCCATCCAGTATAGTCTTTCTCTCCCAAACTTCCTTCATAGGTGAATTAACAGAGTGATCCAGTGCCTCAAGTAGAGCCTGATCTTTGCCTGGACCTCCAGGCATTCTCTTTATTTCTAAAATTTGATTTATGTTCTAGCTAACTATGGAAACTATTTGACAAGGACTGATGTGAAGAGAAGCACATGATTTGTGGAAGGAATGTGAAAAGAGGGTAAGGGCAGAAGCACAGCACAGACCGACACAAGCTCCTATGTACCACTTTACTAAAGGAAACTAAACTTCATTAAGTGTCTGGTTTTGGCAGGTTCTTCAGCCTTCACTGAGTAGTGTATTAATGAATGAAACCAAGAAGGACAGAGTACAGTTAGRATACCAAGGTGTCACTGGAGCACTGACATTACCACTTGGTACACTCAGTAAAGGACTGCTAAAAAGTACAAAATGACTGAAGAATGCAAACAGACTTAGTCCAACAGCTTCAGTCGGGAATAACACTACTTCTTGCACAAAATCTTTATTTTGTTTAATTTTAGTTTTYCATTTTAATGAAGCTGGGAGTATTTTAAGAAGACTAATTAGGATCATTAATGTTAAAGTGGTRCTCAGTCCATCTTTCATCCCTCCTGGGATATATCCTTATCAACATTCGAGGAAACCCTCTGGGTCCCTCTGACCATGGAAGCAGGCCAGATGCACATGATATGGTGAGAAAATACAGGTTTATTGTCCTGCTCCAGGCTGCATTGATGAAGTGCACGGATATTTGACAGGTAACCCTCAGAGCCCCGGTCACATGAGTTGCTTTACCTTGGAATCCCTTTTCACCCCCTTTTTTTCACCCAAATAAATTCACCTCTGCTTAATCTTCCCCCATGGCCCCCGTTTTGCCAATTTGGCCTTAGGGACAGCCAGTAAGCCAGCAACCCCCTTTCACTATCTTTTGACATCCTTCACCTAAAGGGAGTTCCCAGCACTCCCCTTTCACCATCTGAAATGTCCAGCAGTTTTTCCAGTTACTGTTTTATCAGGTTAGTCCCAGGTGTGCTTGGCCAGGTGCTTTCCCCCTTCCCTCTTCTGCAGTGTCTGGCTTTTTTCCACACTGTTTTCCCATTAGTTCAGCCTTGGGCCAGGGCTGCCCATCTGTATGCACACCTTAACAGCTGATACTTGTTTCTGGAGACTGAGTCTTTCCTGCTGTATTCAGATTTGTTGCTTTCAGAAGTGCTGCTTTCCTTTCTCTGTTCTACCAAAAAGTAAGGCTGGGGGGAAGGAAAAAAGGCTCCGACATTTTGATCTGAATCCTCTGAGTTCCCTGTGCGTGATGCCGGCGTCTCGCAAGCTGCCCAGCTGGCACACACAGTACACCTGGCTCCAAGGTTTCACACATTCGTCATTTTTGGGGCTATAAAATACTTGCCTTCAAACCCAGATCAGACTTCCAAATGAATATTTGGTTTCCGTAGGAGTAAGTAAGGCTTTTCTCATGCACTCTTAACTGGAAGTTTTCACCATGCTGGTGGCTGGGTTATTTGCTCTTTGTGCCCTGCGTTTGCTGCCTGACTGGTGCTATCACGTACTATCAGTGAGATCACCAAAGCTCTCGGCTGCTCTTCACAGCAGAATCAATTGCTTTGATTTTTGGTCTTGGAGACCATAAGAGAAAAACCATTCTCCTGACTTCCTGCCCAGGCTTGTAGCATCTTGAAATGCTCGTTTACTTCCTGGTGTGTTTCGGTGCGCGGCAGCACTGGCAGGGCAGGTTGATGCCCTGTGGGAGGACTTGGTGGGAGCAGAGCCGTTGGGCACTGCCATGTGGCTGAGCAGACAGCCGCAGGGAGTGCCAAGGCTGCGATGGGGCTCCCCCAGCCGTGGGGCAACAGGGGAAGCACACCTGGGGCCAGAGAGCCCGTCAAAAACGGACACAGAGGAAAAGAAAGACATGAAGAGGAAGGGCGTTGATTTGACCCATTTGTAATTGATGTGGAGAGGAAGATGATCTTCCTGCACTATTTAACTGCTGTTGTTGAAGGTTTCTGGAAGAAAAGTCTAGAAATCATGTTGCTTTTTCCAGTGGGAAGAAGCAATTTTGAGGGAGAAGTCTTGCAAAATATATGTTCCAAGCGCCTGCGACAGGGAGCTCGCTGGTAATGAAGTACTGACATCAGGCAAATAGCTGCCTGCGAGCTTTTCCCCCACACACTGAGCTCCTACCTGAATCACTGTTTTGAGGCTGCACCTGCTCTTAGGAACTGACAGCCGGTGGCCTTATTTTACAATTACCATGCAGGACCACTTAGTAAATGTGACACACTTGTTCCTGCAAGCCATAAACAGAACTAYAAATAAAAGGCTTTGTGCACATTCATGGGCCATAACTAGAGAGAGAACAAGTATACACCCAAGGTCACCGCGGTTCTTCTCAAGTAATATATTGCAAAGTCTGCCTCGAGTCCACTGGTACCATTAGCCATACTAGCTAGTCCGTGCAAAACCTGACGCAGCTCGTTTTGCTGTGCAGAAAACTCCTTTAATTTATGCCCCCTATTTTCTGGTGTAAGACTTAAGAGAGCACTGAACACTCAGACACAGAACTTAAATAGCCAGGAAATGAGCTTCAAAGCCTGAAGGCAAGCCTAGGTGAAACAGTGCTGGGCTACGGGAGTGTCGGAGCTCGCTTGCCTAACACTGACAGGGCGCTCCTGTGTGGCTCTCCCAAAGCTACTGGTTTGCCTAGAGTATCCGAACTCGTTCAAGTGTCACTGTGTGTTCAGCATATCTATTGTTATACAATTGTATAATTATCACATATGACAAGCTTGCATAAAACAAGTGCTCTAAAAGGAGGAATCCTACCTGTTGAAGTTGGTCATGCAATGAATGGATGCTCTGATATTCTATTTTTTTTTTGTCTTGATTCTCCATCTGTAAAAAAGAGAGATAAAGTGAAAGTCCACCAACACCAGATTGCTATGACAGTAAATGTATGTCTATTTATTATGTATTCAGACACTATAGTGTGTGTTGGAGAAAAGTGCAGGACAAGCGACACTTCTCCCATCAGGGAAGAACAGAATTGCCATGTGGTTAGACAAGTCAATGAAGATAAGATAAAGCACAGAATAATCATATTAAGAGTGCTGATTCTACTTCATTCAGTGTACAAATGGGTCCTGTAGAAAAAAAACAAAACAAAAAGCAAGAAGGATCCTGTAATCCACTACATTGTTTGAACAAATGACCTCAGTTGTGATGTCTCCCAGCATTTGAATAGTTCAACCAATATTACATGAACATTAATGTCATAGGGTGTGTTTTGTTATACTCATAATCCAAGAAAAGGGAGGGAGGAAACAGATTTGTCACAGGCGTGTTCTGTCACACTTATGCACAAAGGTAAATAGCTGACATGCCCAGAGATGGCCCGTCTTAAATTTACAGCTCTCACCCTAGGATTGTAGGATGAAATAGTTTCTGCAGTGCAAATGCTGTGCGGTAAGCTGCTTATCTGGCATGATGGTTAAAAAGAAAGCTGTAAATAAAAGTGATACAGCTGAAGCAATAGCTTTATATGATTTTGGAGCCTGCTTTCTGCATGGATAAGCATATTGTTTGAATGACGGGACCTGATCCACAGCAGCTGTAGAGGGGAGGGAAGGAAGAGTGGGATGTGGGTCTGGTTTATTTATACTTTTTTATACTTCTTCCTATTTTTCACCAGCCTCCTCTGCATGCTGCTCATGTGTATATAGTGTACAGAAGTGGCACAAGGAACCTAGGATTTATAAATCCCATTAGTTCCTGAAAGGAAGAGTTTCTGGGACTGCGGAGTTTCCATTGCAACCTTCACTCATATGACTTCATATCTGTCACATAAATTAGTTTTCAAGTGCCTCAAATGAGGAAGTAGCCTGAGGGTCAAAAGCTTCAGACCACTTCTGGCTTTCAGAAGTCTGAATTAGCTTTGCGTGCCTAATGAAGATTTTGAATAAAAAACTCCAGTGAGACAGTTGCTCCATATAATAATATGTGAAAACTTCCTTATAAGCCTCCATCCACTGATACAGAAAAAAAGAAATCCAGTAAAAAATGTGTGCAAATGGTTGCCATAAAGTCATAACATGCTGGGATATCATCCTCAGTTTGACATTAATCTGGATCTATTAAGGTGTTGAAATTTTTTTTTTAACCTAATATATAATTTCCAAGCTAAAAAGGAAAAAATAGGTCTCCAGTGAATCACTTGCTTGTGAAAGGCAGAGGGACTGGCACTTTACATGGGGCATGCTGTTATCTGCTGTAATTACTGACAAATTGAAAGAGAAGACTTGAAATGCCTCTGGTTCTGTRCTGTGACCTGCTGCGAGGGAGCCTGATACCATGCCCAAATTGTGGGAAGGAACTGGATAAGCAGCTCCTTCATATGTTGAAAGGGCCTGCATTATAAAGGGGAATTTCGAGTCTAAAGACACCTTGGCTGCAGCTGCCAATGGCAAAATACCTATGAAGTGTCTAAGTATTTTGATTTTCTAAACAAGGTATTGCCACCAGATGGGGATTATTCTGTGTCTGCTAGACAGATTTATCCCTGTAAAGTTAACAATTAATTTCTGCAGCTACCTACAAGCAAGTGATGGTCACAATGTAACTTTATGGAGGAAAGGAATGTGGTTCTGGCATAAGTAAGAGGAGCTCAGAGCTAGTGCTCAAAAGGCAAACGTGCTTAAAGGAAACTGAGTGAGGGAGAAACAAGTCACAAAACATGTATGTTATTACCGATTTTTAAATATCTCTTTTGTGATGTAAAAGAATATCATTATTTAAGATTGATAATATAGACACATACCTATTGAATATATATTAATATAGCTATTAACATACATATTTTAGATATGTGTGTGTGTGTATGTGTCATTGTTATTTTTACTTCCAGCTTAAAGATAAAATTTGTATAATGGAAATATGGACAGAGGGAGTATTTAGTGAATATATGGCAGAAGCATTGACCTGACTGATCTTCTGTAAACAATATTAATTTTAAAAAACCCAACAACCTATGGCCAATGAATTTTAAGGACAAAAAGAGGGATTAAAACCTGATTGATCAACAGATTTGCATCTTGCCTCCTGAGTGAAAGGGGATCACCCAGTAAGCTGCTACACAGGGACACTCTACCAATGTATATTGTAACACTATTCAAGTACCTACTTATTATGATAAAGAATCTACTTAGCACTGTATCCAAGGATATATAAGCAGGGAGATATCAATGAGCAGAAATAGTATGTTGTTTCTGTGCAAGATAAAAATATCACCACTGCAGGAATATAATGACCTGCTCTAGGGTTAATACTTTTTCTCAGCGTGCTTTACGCAAAAGGATTCAAGAAAGATTTAAAAACTGGGGGAAAAGGATATCAAATTTAATCTGTTCACTTAATCCAAATAGAAGTTAAGATGTGGCTTGATCATGATCCACATTTGCCTGACTAAGAGAGGAATCTGAATGTTTAGAGAGAAAAAAAATGGAAAGAAATCTTCAGTACTTTTAATGCTATCATGTCATCAGGATAAACTACCATGTCTCTGCATTCCCTGATCAGTTTGCATTCAGAGAACTTCTATAACCTAGCCAGAAATGTAATGATACAGATGAAAAGCAGTTCTGAAATTCTCTTTCTTATCCTCTGATTGTTCAAAGAATTACTAGCTTGTTAAATTAGAGACACCATGAATTGGGTAAACAGAAGCATCCAAGTATAAAAATGATTTCTCTGGCCAGTTTAGAGCAGAACCTCTGCAATTCCTGCTTTAACTCTTGGTCCTGCTCAAAAATCAAAAGCCTGGTTCAATTCTGGGCAAAGCTGAGCTGTCATTCCCAACTGAGCTCTTGAAAACACTCTTTGTGCTCTTAAAAGCAGAGCCCAGAGGGGGAGCTTTTAATTTTTATTCTGTTTCAGGTATGTAGGAGAAATATCTGAGGTGGGGGAAAATGCTGGGTATAGAAAAGACCCAAGTAAACTTGTAAGTTACATCAACTAGTATTATTTTCAGAAATCTCTCTGGGTCACTAAGAGCTCTTGTTTAAAGCCTAATTTGGAGCTGTGTAGAGAAGTGAACAACCTACAGATGAAAATCTGCATTCTTTATTATCCTCTTCTATGGTGAACTATCAGATCTTGCTCACTGTAGAAATAATGCTTGCAGTGTGAAACAAGGTAAGAAAAACATGAGGGTAATGTAAAAAAAGTGTAATAATAGGAAAACTTTTTTTAAAAATTACTCTGGTACTATTTTCTGCCTTTCCTAATTTTTTAAATAAAATCTTACAGGCACAAGGAAGGAGGACACATCACTCTCTTTTCAGTGATAGTGCAAAAATTCAAATAACTTTAAAACCTACAGCTCTCTAAAACTGTCCCAGAAACGTACCGGTACAGACCCTAACCATGACACATCCTTCATCCTTGTCAGATGCCAGGAAAATAAATTCAAGTAACTTGACAGATTGTTTTAGATTGTTTTCATTAAGAGTAGACCCAACGTATCCAGTGTGGCTGGGTCTGGCAGAAAGTTAGTTATGTTTTCTACCATACACAAATTATGGCTTCATTAAATATACATTTAATGATTTTTAGGTCCAAATTCATCCTTTTAGCAGGTTCCCAGCAGTCAGTGTGATTATTTGTGGCAGGGATTATTTCTCTATATACATAAATGTTTCCTGATAGAATAGAGCAGATTATCAGCCTTGTCTCATGTGAAAGCACTAACTATTCATTACACATTTTCAGTCTGATACATATAATCCAGTGCTAATTAAGCCCCTGCTATTTCTGTGCTTCTGTGCAAAGTGACTCCCTGATGTTTCTTGCTGTCTTTCATTTGCAATTATGTGAACTCAATAGGAATTGGCTTTTCTCTTTCTGTTATATCATACAATTTATATTCTTAACTTGCACAATGGTTGTCTACAGAATTGACATGACTGCACTGAAAATTGCTCCTAGCTCATGAAAGAGCTGCAATTGATTTTAAAATGGTAACTATTCTTACTGCCTGTGATCTCAGAGCAGGTCTGAATACACTAAACCTTGTCTAAATTTGCTGGGCAGCTCTGTAGCAGTATTTCATTCACTGGAAGCTATGGTTTTCATTTGCAAATTTTAAAGGGCCTGTGACCTCCCATGATATGAGCTTGGATCTCCTATTAATACTAATGGGAGTTGCTCTGAGAGGATAACATCTTCCTAAGAGTATCTGTGTGCAAAGATTTTGATGCAGCTTGTGAAGATGTCTTCTGAGTTGCATTAACACCCACAGTGCACAAATATATCATAAATACGCTGTTCAGATAAAGTGTTTCTGTACAAATCAGTTCTAACCTCTGTTTCTTTTAGTCCAAAAGCAGTTGTGGTTGCCTACTGTCTTTCAGGTCTTCAATGTCCTTTGTCCAGTTCTCCCCTCTAGTCTTAGCAGTTATAAAAAGAGCCGTTAATACTTTTGATCAAAACTTTCTGGTAAAACCAGCTTTCCTGTGTTTTTCCCCCTGTCAATGCATGGCAAAATGACATGTCTGTACTTTGAGTTTGCCTCAGGCTTAGCACATCTGTGGTAAATGCTATGTTGCAATGGTGGCCTGAGCTGCAAATACAGTACTTTTGTACTACAGCTGAGGTATTTTTCCCTTAGTGAGTTGCAGTGATATTTTGATGCAATGTTCAGATATGTGTAGTGTTATGCTAGTTGCTGCTCTGTACGTCTTCTGGGGCCTTCTGGATTATTTTTTTTTCTGGGATTCCCAGCAGACAACACTGTAAACTAAAGTTTGGGTTTAATTTAATCATTGCTTTTTGAGGATCCCATCAGCCTATTTTTCTCTAAGCCAAACCAGAGACGCGGAGAACACACGGAGCACTGGACCCTGTGGGTGAGGCACAGTATATCTAGCAGTCACCCATTTATCAAGGGGAGTGTTGCAGGGCAGCAGTGATGACAGCTTCCCCTCCCAGACAAAAAAACAGCACCTTCAGGAAAGTCAAAATTGCTTTTTTTGAAATTTCTGAGGACCTTCCCTGGCACTGTGGTGCTGTAGTAGCCACCTACATGAAAGCTCTCCGTGTGGTGACTATGATCCTTTGCTTGCCACACCAGATTAGCTGCACAGTGTTAGCAGTGGGCATTTTGTGTTTGGTTGATCAAATTCCAGGTGTGGTTGTAAGGTAATGGATATTTCGAGAAAGATCTGTCCCCATGAGTCATAATTACTGGTGCGCTGAGTAGTCTTGTAGGTAAATTTGCTGCCGTAGCGTCCGAACATTATGTTGATGGGACTGCATGACAACAGGGACCTCCCACCTCCCAACGTAGGCAACGTGGGAGGTCATCCCATAGACATACGGAGTGAGCCAGAGAGGCTAGGGGTGCCAGGACATCCAGAGAAACAAACTACTGTTGCAGTGAGGACTTTTGCTCCAGTGGACACTCTGGGAAGTGGTGGCAGCAGTCATTCTTGGAAACCTGGCTTAATCTCTGCTTGCTTTCAATGGGGAACCAGCTGCAGCACAGGTAGTAATTAGGGTTAAGGGATTGCTTAGCACCTAGTCTCATTCTGCAGTAGTGCTGCAATGGAGCCCAAACTACATAATGAGGTGCCCTAATTCTTTTCTGAAAGAATAATTTTTGGATCATTTATCAGGTATTACACCATGTGATGAAACTCATTGTTTTAGTGCTCTGAGTGCACGGGGTTGAAGTCTCAGCTCTGTGTGCAGGGCAGCACACCCGTGCCAGCATTTTCAATGCCATTTGCTACTTGAAAAATGCTAAAGAGACTACACCGGGAATAGTACTGAGTCGCTGGTAGGTTCAAGGAAAATGTAAAAACTTTTCTGTGCTTTATCACCTTAGAATCTACAGTAGAGAGGAAAAATATTTTGGAATAAAAGTGGCATTAGAGTATTCTTTGCATTACTCTATAGATTTTAAGATTCTGAAAGAGCTTTGCTGTTACTCTTTCTCTGCTTACACTGCAGCTCATTTCTTTTAGGATTATCAAACATATACTGAATCAAAAACTGAGATACTGTTAGAGATTGAAGAAGTAATGGCTAACATAGCACATGAATTACTAGGAGCACAACTTCTTTGCAACACTCCTGACCTGATTAAAAGTTAGCCAAATGTCTTAAAGATCTCTGTTAATATTGTGCATACAATATTCTTCAAGAAGCCTTGTTATTGTAGCAATAATATAAATAGAAGTGGAAGAGATTTTCTTGTTTACCAAATGAAAGTGTTTGCAWTTGAGAATAACTTTAAAGTCTTAATAGAATTTCTAGCTTTTGTAAACACACTGAAATGAAACCAATGATGTAGTTTAGATTTCAGTGCTCTTCCCATGAAGGAATATTACTGATACATATTTCAGGAGCTGTAGGCTGCAATGCATGTAGGTTTTAAAGTTCTCTCTCTTCCCTAGGGCATTCTTCAATGGCATAGGCATTGGACAGCCAATTTAGCAATTTCAACAGCAGTAAAGAAGTAAAGTTGGTCTGGTTTTGTGTTCATTGCTGCTAATCTGTGCACTTCCAAAGGTAAAGTTCTCAGTGCACTAACTGAATAGCAATGCCATTTTAGACCTTTTAAATCTGCCACTGTAGAAAGATAGTGTCATGGGTTTGTCATTACACTTGCACTCCCTTAAACACCTATTTTCCAGAGTTTCCAACTCTGATTGAAAAAAAAAATCCAGCAGACAACAATTTGACACTGGGAATCTCAGCCTAGCAAGACGAGAAGGATTCAGACACTAAGACTTATGCATCTAGTGCATTTCTTAAGCCTCCCAGAGTATCCTGTTGGGTTGGCAGATGTGACACAAATGTTACAGGAGACCTACACCCTTTGGAGCACAAGGTCACCTGGGATACCTTTGGGCATCTRGGATGGTACTAGACTATGTTTAGCCACCTAAATCCCATCTTTAATGTTTATCCAAAAAAGGAAAAAAAAAAGTGCATTTTCATAAAACTCTTCCTTGTGTATAATTGTGGATCAGAAACTGTTCAGCGATTTGAAACAGATAGGATTTCCCTACTGTAGCCAAACTACTTTATTTCATAAATTGTGATTATTGTGATTATTACAAAAAGAAAATTGWCAGTCCTGCTATCCTGGATATTTCAGTATCTTTTGTTGCTTGTATTTAACAGGCTTTTTGTATAAATTCCATTCTCTGAACTAAAGAAAAATGACAATGTTCATTTAAGTACTTGGGTCCAAAGAAATAAGTGTAAATAAGGAACTGTGAGCTCCTGAGCAATAATCTGTCTGTTTAACTGTGTTGTTAGTCAGCTTTCATATCTTCCTCTGTTTTCTTGTCCTTAAGATAAGATTGTTACCTGCCATTGGTTTTAAAGATTCATTGGTCTCGGAAACATGAAGGACAACATTCAGGAAAGCCAGAGAATACACAGTCTAAAAAAGGCTTGTGAGAAAGCAGCGCTAGGAAAAGCAATGTCTGATGCCATAGTTTTTCCTTTGTGATTCAGGTTAAAGCTAATCAAAAAGCTTTAAGTGTGATTTGTCTTTATCTAGGTACTAGTTTGACTCACTGGTTGTACAAACCTGTCTTACACACCCATTTCTATTCAATATGACTTAAAGCCCATTGAAGTCAGTGGAGTTGGAAGAACAGCTTATATGAATCAGGGGATCTGGGAAGAAAAAAGAGGATCAGGCAGGAGTTTGTCAGGTGAGCACTACAGATCTTGCAGCTTGAAAGTCTGAGTGGAACTTGTTACTGTACAGCCCCCTTATCCACCCACCCCCCCCCACCAAATATCATTTAAATAAAGAATATATTCAGGCATATAAGCAACATGACAGTATTACAGTTGCACAGTCTGTCATAATTCAAATGTTTCCTATATTTGTGTGGCTTGCAGTAGTAACACTGTCAATGCATTTTTCTAGCAGCACAGAGGCTACTGGTGCTGGAAAACAGCTGAAGAAAATGAACTAAAGGCTACCCGTAAGAACAGTTTTCATTCTGCTGCTGGTCCCAGGCCAGATTAGAAAGATACTATGTGTCATTTGGGCAAAACAAAATAGCTGGCAGCTATAGCAGCTCCCCCATACTGCTCACATCAGTACATTCAAAGTTAAAACTCATATTTTTGTGGCATTAGAAAGCTCTAATCCACAAGCTCTGTGGTCTTAATGTTTGTTATAACAGCTGGATGAAATATGCTTAAGGGCAATCCTGAATACAGAGGGAYGTCAGCACGTTATTACACTTTTATTTTTCTTTTTTTTTTTTCAAACTGGATAATGATACAAGGAGCTACAAAGCCGGCATTACTAGCCTGCCTTTCTGAGAGTGCTTAGCAGCATGGGTGCAGACATCACTTGCAGCTGTGAGTGCTCAGCACTGGGGCAGACCCGACCCCAGCATCACGTCAGGCGCACGGCTCATTCATTAGTGCACCCAAAGACTTAGGCCAGGCAACTTGCTTAACTTCACAGAGGCGCTCTATGGCAGAGGCAGGGATAGCAAAATTGTATCCCGGCAGCATTAATCTGCTTTAACCATGAGCTCATCTTTTCTGACTCGCACACTGTGTGCTTTCCCATTTCTACAACTGGCAGAGGAGTTGTTTTACAGCCCTTCTTCCTGCACAGCCTCGCTTTGCTCCTTGAGCAGCTCCATCCTGTGATCTGGAGGAGGAAGGTCCTGTCTGCATCACTGTGTACCAGCACATGTTACAGCCCACAAAAAGTGTGACACGAGTACACCTCAGTAAGGCTGCAAGGGCAATACTAATTTCCAAGCACCTTTCTTTCCAGCCTGCTCTTCTTGTACATTCTTTGGTATATAATCATTTTAAATGCAATTTCCCAGTTCCAATACTGAACAGACACTGCCACATAAGTAGTGCAAAAAAACATTTTTAACAAAAAAATGAAAWCTGTGCTGTCTGGGGCATGTAAGTCAACTGCTTCATCTGTTCTCTTGCTTGCTTAGAGGATTTACTGCGCCTCTGAAGTCCTGCTGCTGCTTCAGAAAGAATACCAGGAAGAAAGGCAATAAAATGCATCCAGGTATGACATTCAGTGGCATAGGCAGATGGCTATAACTGCACTTTTAAATATCCATCTTTCTTTATGCAGAACATATTACACTCAAAATTAAGTATTATTTTTGTATGATGAACAATCARTGAAACCATGTGATGCAAATATGGGCTTATACAGGCATGAAATGACTGAATGACTCACACAAGGCTCCTCTTGATAATATGACATCCTTTCTTTTTCTGACTTGAGTCTGTCACAGATCTTTAACTTCATCTTCCCTGAGATAATGCTAGTTGAATAAAGAGTTGTTTTCATGAAAAGTCTTGTGACAAGGAAGAGTTGTATTAAAATGACACTGCTAACAGAAAGGCAGCATAGTCCTTTTTTTCACATGTGACGTTGGCAGTTAGAAACTCCTGAGCAGGTCATATACTTTGGAATTGAATTGTTTTATGGCTTAAAAATTGCATTGTCTTTCTTTCTAATGTTGCAAAACAGAAGGGATAGCTTAATTTACTGCTTCTTCGGAGATTTGTGAGGCTTCAACCAGACAGGGCTGGACTCAAAGCCAGATCCCAACAGACTTCAGAAGAAAGTGGGTTGAGGTTTTGGCCACTTGGAAAGCAGCTGGGATACCTTTTCAAAGTATTTGCTTGACCCAACACTCAACAAGGATAGTCTTGAGAAAAAAACCAAACTTTTCACAAAGTTGCAGATGGACCTGTAGAAGAAAAGCAGGACTCCCCCTACTGAAGTAGCTTGCATTTGGTCTAAGCAGAAGTAGGGACACTGCTTTAAAAAGATTTTTACTGCCCACACCAACTCTGATTCATCCCATAGAAATGTGTAGAGTATTTTTAAGAGATATTATGGATACTTTGTCTTGGTTTGCACACCTAAGYACAATAATAACAGAGCATTTGACTCATTCATTCAGATAGTGTTGGTTTTGTTCCACGCACTAACTGGAATTTGACAGATAAGATGGAAAATATATATTTTGAATGGTGAAAGCTTAAATACTGTTATAAACAGTGTTAAAATCAAGTAACACTCTTAAAATAAAAGCAAGCTATTTTCTCAGGAAGAAATGTGATCTCTGCCTATTTCCCAGGGCTTCCCAGATACTTCAGTTTTACAACTATATCAATATGAATGCCTTATTATGCACAGTCATTGTGAAGTTGTCCCTCTGCTTCTACAGCTTCTACAATTTACTTTTATTATCCAAAGTAAAATATAGCCATAGTAATGTTTGTCACATATAGAAAACCACACACACCTTCTATAGTGCCTTTCTCTTGGGAGATGTAAAAATTTCCCATGTATTTCAGTTCAGTAAAAATACTGAGAAGAAAAGTAATCCTTCAGCCTATTTTACTGACTTTGACACAGAAAACATTGAAGTTGGAAAATCCAAAGCCTTGGGACATTCTGCTCAAACTCTATGAAAAAACATGAATGATGCTGTAGTCTTCAGGCTTCTGATATTTGAACCGAGATACATAGCAGTTGAAAACTGGTTTGTATCTCGGTTCAAATACCAGATGTGTTGGTCTGAAAGGGAAGAAAATGGCTGATCAGACTGAAGTCTTGCACACTCCCATCTTAGAAACTAGTACATAGATAATTTGGCATATTTGGATGTAATAATGGAAATTATAGTAGAAATTCTGTTTTCAGTGAGGTGACTTAACTGTGACCAGTAGCCTCTGAAGATTATCATGAAAGCTCCACAGAGAAAAACACTTAAAGACAGGACAAATCTGGTGCACACAGAAAGCTCCAACTTCTCTTAAATGGAGCTCTTCCTAAATTTATACGGCTGCAAAACCACCCCATGCAAAGATACCTGGCTGCTTGCACGTGAGCCGTGATACTGACCTCTGTCATATCCATGGGTGCTCTTGTACAGATAGCTACATTTTTTCTTTATTTTCACAGGTTACTAGTTTCTTAATGCTCATTGTGACAGTTTTTGCTTGTCCAGGTTGATGGCAGATTATAACTGAAAGTATTTACAGAGTACAAAATACAGAGTATCATAGAACCTGTCGCACTGATAGTGGCTCTTTATTACACACAGTTCAGAACCTTCCTCTGTTTAGGAATTTTTGCTATCTTTATTCAGAAACTGCATCCTTGTGATTACTTTGTATTTCTTTGCAAGTTTAATATACCTGATTAATAATAATAAAAAGGAGGGGACTTAATATTCCATTAGGTCATCTAGTAATGTTTATTATTAGATGATCTGATAGAATTAGTACAATGGTTCTGACCATATATTTTTCAAGCTGATAAAATGTGTATGTTTTTCTGTGTATGCATCTCTTTAGGTATGTCTACCAACAGCTATGTGATACTGGAAACTGGAGACTGAGAAGAGCTCAATAGTGTTTTGGAGGATCTAGGAAATCAGAGGTTTCTGCATTTTATCAACGGACATCCTAAGCCCACCCTATGAGCCGCCACAGTCTTTGCTCTCTCCAGTTTCAGACTGGCAGGAGATGGCATTGCTTCCTCAGGTATCACCACCAGGAGAGCAGGTGTGAGGGCCTACGGCAGCATCCAGCACATCAGTGAGAGCTTTGCTGCTCCCCTTGCAGCATGCAGCGTAACAGAGCGGAGCAGGTAATAAGGAGATGCGTGTTTTCCCAGGTGACTTGTGTACATCCTCTGAAGTGTCTTTCTCTCTGTGTCTCTCCTTGCCTCCTGTGGGCTGACAAGCTTCTGGTCCTCTTGGCCAGCAGCGGCTCTTTGCACAAGATGAGCAYGAGTGAAGAGAAGTCTTGGCCTGGTCTTAGGGCTCTGAGAAGTGCAGGAACCCTGCAATAGCAAGCAGCAGGCAAAACGGGGAAAAAAACTCCTTAGAATCACTAAAGCTTTTAAAACAAAGGTCAAAATAGTCTTCAACATCTTTTAGAATGGCTTTTTTTCTTTTTGTAGCTAAGGCACTTTAAAACTACTGTAGGTTTTTGGGTGATCATCCTGCTAGTAGGCTCGGAGCCAGCACAGAGGATGGGAAGTGTACCATAGCCTTGCCCACAGCACAGCCCTGCAAGCTGTCCAGGATGTTGGATACACCAAACTCACGAGCTGTAGGTAGGTAAACTGCACTGAGCCTTGATGTTTATAGTCAAAATACAGGCAGGATCCTTAATATGCAACGCATCTAAAAGTGCAATGGTTTAGTATCCCTCCTACTCTAAAGATCTCTTAAGACTGGGAGAAAACCCATGGAGCTTATATTTAGAAAAAGAAACCTTTATTCCTTTAAAATATACCAAAATAAATGGAAACAATTAACCTGCTGCTGCACAAAGTAATTTCAGTGCAATGTGGAGATTGACTCCAAAATATTGACACTTTCTGAAAGCATGGAGGCCTCCTTGAAAACATCCAATGCAAAGGAAATGCATAGTCTGATTCCCATTGTCAGAGCAATGCAAAAGAATGTCAAAGCGCTTCTGGAAATTGAGGCAGTTTGTATATCATGTTGACATAACAATACATGTTCCTAAACGTCAGTATGAATGCATCTGCAAACAGGAGAAGAGT
This sequence comes from Apteryx rowi, assembly GCF_003343035.1. Taxonomy (NCBI): domain Eukaryota; kingdom Metazoa; phylum Chordata; class Aves; order Apterygiformes; family Apterygidae; genus Apteryx; species Apteryx rowi. The sequence continues at coordinate 430,040 of NW_020448230.1, forward strand.
GACTGTCAAAATCGGTCTCATACAGAAGGTAGACTTAGACAAATTACAGACATGACATACATATTGGTATTCTGCAATGTACAGAATGATCTAGTTATCAGCTAAAGTGATTGCCTTTTAGAGAAATCACCATTTTTTTTCTGGTGATGAGATGTTACCATAGTCCTCCAAATGAAAAAAATGCAATCCCTCCTACCATTCTTATAGGCATATTACAGAGATATCCCTCTCATGCTTAGTTATTGGGGAGGGGAGGGTTGTTTGGGGGCTTTGGGGCATTATTGAATTGGAAGAATGTCCTTTTTTAGTAATATTAAATGTCAGTCAGAATGTAATTTAATCTTGGATGTCCTTTATGATGGAAACAACAAACCATTTTCTGCTGAAAAGAAAAATATTTTAAATTCCTAATGCTGTAGAACTCAATAGAATTAACCAGGGGCTAAACCAACAAAATTTCTGAATATATCATTGTTACTATAGAAACATGTCAAAATCCAGAACTTCATTGTGAGGTACAAAGGAAAATTTTTCTTCATTAATCATTTTTACTCTCCAATCAATATTTGCTGGATTGGGGCCCAGGTACCCACAGGGCAGAGAGTCATAGGGGTATAAACATGCCTCCTGCCCACCTAGCAGAACAGGCTAGATGTAGAGCCAGTTTGTTCCTCAGAGCTGGGGTCAGCAGGGCTTTTCCTTCAGCCACCAGCTTGTGCATACAGAAGCTGAACTCCAAAAAGTCTAACTCACTCTCCACCAAAAGATAACTGTAACTTTGTAGTTATTGCTTCAAGATTAAAAATGTCAGCCTGAATCTCCTGTGTACACTGCAGCGCTGTCATAGCCCTGTTTTCTTGTATCCTCAGTCCAAAAGAGGCAAATTTGATATTTGTTGCTCCTTTACACAGTTTTTCATTAATGTGTGAAATGCACTCCTGCAGGGGATCACTGGGACAAGTACTGCAGTATTAATTTAAAATGTGGATGGACAACTTTACTAATGAAGTTTTGATTAATATATAAGTGCAGGCAAAGATGTAACTAAATTCTGTGCTTTGGAGAGTCAGGCTGCTTTCCTGTGCCAGTACATAGCTCTTCTTTTGGTTTTGCAGCACAGCACAGATGCTTCTGTGCAATCTGTTGTCTGCCTTGTCTGTTGCCATTTTCACGAGAAACATTGAATGCAGTTATGTTCGAAGGCAAATACCTCCAAGATGCAGACCTGATCTAGTATTACTTTTAGATACCATTTTAATAATTTTGGTAGGGACCAACAAGGTATGAGCCAGGCTGTTGGCCAGATGGAGCACAAAGAGGCAGCGCAAGGCTACACTCAGGGTGGCCTGGAGACCTGGAGCATTTTTGCTTCTGTTTCTCCATGGCAACCAACAGGAGCAGAGTGAGGCCATGGTGATCACCCGTGACATTAAGACCCATGATGCTGCCTGCTGGGAGCGAAGGCATGCTTGCCTCAGGTGACAGTCACGCTCTCTGGAGAGGGCAGTCACTTTGCTGTGAGCTGTTGGATTTGGAAGTCAGGGGAGCCCAAAAACATGCCCATTGAATTCCCTGTTACATTCATTACATGCTCCCTGCAAAGTAATGTACAAAATCTTGTGTGAAGGCAGGGAAGGACCTTTACGTAAAGCTCCTTGGTGAGTTAGAGAGGCAAGAGCACTTGCAATGGCCAGTTCTAACCCAGGGGTCTCACAGCTTTTCCCAGTCTGTCATCCAACCACATCCCCTTTTCTCCTCACCCACATGCCTTCATTTCAAAGATAAACACCCAGAAATGGGGCCTAGAAGACCTCTGTGCTGCACCCCATCCAGCCATGTCCTCAGCCTGTCCAGGACACCAGGACCCCACACAACACATCTGCTCAGTTGCAGCACAGCTGCAGCCCCCAGTACCTGACAACATGCACTTCTGGATGGACCCAGACTGAGGTGCTGAGTTCTCTCAGCACATCACAAAGAAGGTAAAATTATGTAACTTTTTTTGCAAAAGCTGACATGATTTTGACCATAGTAACACTTTCTTTGGAAAATCTTTATAGGGTTTAATAAAGATTAAACTGATAGGCTGCTAGAGAAACTATTGTAATAACTACCGAAGTTAGTAATACCTTTTCAATTGAACTGTTTCAAGAATACCAATTTAAAAATACAGTTGGAAGGATTAAATAAGTTCTCCATGGATACTGAGCAGATTTTTAAACTATCTGCTATGAAGAAAGCCAATCAGACTCTCCTTTTATTAGACACTCTAGGAATCTTCCATAAATTGCTTAACATCCAAAACTGAAAGCACATGACTTTGCCTGTATTTCCTCTGAGAATGAGTTTATTTCTAGCCCTCCCCTGCCCTTYAGTTAGTCCTGGAAGCTCTTTAGAAACCTATGGTCCTCTCTAGAACAATCTAAATTAGGTTTCTGACAGAGTCATATTCAATAGTCACAGTAACCAGGATCCAAATACTAGCCTTATTTTTCTGTTTTAAAAAAATTCATAGTATAAACTTTCTAGTATTTATAATTTAAAAATCCTCATTTTTATTAAAGGCCCAGAAGTGATGTGCTTTTCATAGGAATATAAAAAAAAAAGTGCTACCAAGTTACAATATCTGAAATAATGAAGATGAAAACTGAAAAAAGGTATCTATCAATTTTCTTGGTGGGTAGTTTTCTAAAAATTACATTTCATACAAAGTTAAAACACAGCCTTCTTGTTTGGATATTTTATATACTTCTGGATTATAGCTATCATTAATACCAAATATTTTTTTCCTCCATGCAGATACTTAGGTACTGTCAATGCTCCTCTCAGGCTCCTTATTGATAAACAAACAGACTAGCTCCTACAGTCTTTCACTGTGAGGAGTTTCCTCCAATCCTTGAATCATTTTATAACCATTGTCTATGCTCACTTCAATTTTGCAACATCGTTTAAGAAACACGAGTAGTGGAGCTGGGTACTGTATTCTCATAGCAGCCTTGCCAGCCACAGAGAAATTCTCCTGCCATTTGTTTGGTTTACACCAGCAATCAAACCAATTCAATTTGCAACGTGGTTTCACTAATAGTTCAAGCTGTTTGCCCTGTGGTAACCTGCAAAGAGATACAAGCACCCTTTTCTTCCCCTAGCAGCAGCCTGGCTGGGACTGGAAGGATTCTGTTTGCTTCCTCTGCTTGCCCAAATTGCCAATAAGGAACAGCTGCTATAAAGGGAAGCTCACAAAGCCCATGGGAGCAGCAAGTGGAGGTATGGCAGGTTGCTCTGCAGAGCTAGCAGTGAGAGGGGGGTGAGAGAGGCTGTTTGAAGAGTGGTTGGGTGGGGAAGGTAGGAAGCAGTCTTGGAGAAGGGTGAAAAATGATAAGGATTAATCCTTGGCAGATTATTGTGAGATCTGCATGTGGGGAAGTAGTGTAATACAACTCAATGAAAAATCTTAAGGAAGGGGAAAGTGATTTTGTTTTCAACAAAACTGATCTYGCTCATGCTTGTTCTCTCATATTGCTTGTGCTTTCAAGCATGTGTACTTGTAAGCACCAACAGAGGTTTGCCCAGGTGATCTGGCCAGGGTGATTGTGTGTAATGTAGAGGATAAGGAATGCAGAGCATCAAGTCTTCATTATGTCTCTGGGATTCCACTTAACTGGTGACAGAAGACCCATCCAAAAATGGTCTATTGCACCCTTTAGGAGTTAACAGTTATTATACTATATGGTGTGGTACAGCAGGGGAAGTCAAGGTGATAGGCAATGCTGCTGTTTCACAGTTGCTGCAGCCAAGGCTGCCATTGATTATCACGTCCCTGGCTGGCTCTTCCTTGCTTGTATGTGGCATAACAAGGAAGCACAATCACTAGTTGGCACATCTGTCATCTGTGCTGAGATGCCAACCCTGACAGCCCCCAGTAGCCCCCTGGATCACTTGTGTCCTGCTGTGGTGCCCTTCCTGCATATGGCAAGGAGGTTAAGGGGTATTTAAAAAAAAAACAGTCCTTGCTGCCCAGTCCTGTGAGCGGCACTTCATTGACTGTTGGGCCCTGATGCCTGGGAACATGGTCCCTCTGGGGGCTGACTGGGAAGGCCTGGCTCCCACCCAGCCTTGGGACATTGGTGGTGCTGTGTCCTGGGCAGCAGCAAAGGACTGTTTTGGGATTTCAGTGGTATAAGGACACCGATGCACATGTTTGGTATCCTTACCTGGCATCTCAAGAATGGGACTTATCAAACTAACTCCCCATGTGCCTCACTTGGACTTAAAGGAGGTCCAGAGCTTCAGTTAGGTGGCAGAAAGGTAGCAGAGTGAACCAGCCACTGCCCTGAGACTGCTGTTTTCTGGCAGCAGTTTGTCTGTCTAAACTGACCTTTTGGCTCTTTGAGAGGAGTGGGGAAATCGTTGGTCCATGTAAGCTTTCTGGGATGGGCTGTGAGGTTCACGGGAACTGCTGGTTCTCCTGGGCTTGCCAAAAGCAACAGTTCAAAAGGCTGCTGAGTCCTGAGGTCCAACTGCTGGCCTGAAATTCCCCACATGCTCTTGCTGTAGTTTCTGCCAGTGTCTTTTGGCAGTAACTTGCCATCTCTTATTTAAGGCTGGATGGTGGGATTATGTGCTACAGACAGCCTGGAGGAGACGAGCCCCAAACAGGCCTTTTTTGGAGCTTCTGCAAGCAGCTATGGAACAAGCAATGAGCCTGTGCTTGCGCAAAGTAATGAACTATGTGGTTGTTCCTGGAGGAGGTGCAAGGTGACCATGGGTAGGTGCTTTCAGCTCTGACCCCTCCTCAGAAGCAACATAATCAGAGTTGTATCTTGGGAAGCTGCCAGTTGCTAACCTTGTGACAACTCATCATTCCCATTTGGAGAAGCCTAAAATTAAATCATAGCACAAAACGAATCACAGTCAACATGAAAAGATAGAAATTCTGGCCCAGTATAGATTAATTTATTGTTTGTGGGGGCCCTTCAGCGTTTGTCTGCCCTAGCATACAATCTTTTCCTCTGATTTGGTCTAGTAGTACAGTATCCTTGTGTTCTCCCAAGCTCATTAGCCACATTGCACGTTGTGTGCAATGTGCACAAGGCACATCATGGGTCAGTGCATGGGAGACTGTGGTTTCCTTCCTCCAGTTTCTCTATTTAAACTATACAAAATGAACTTTGCTTCTTGTGTTTTTCAGATGTTAGGAATACAATGGTAAAAGGCTAGGTGTGAAACGACTTGCAACAATTATCGTTTGAAACTAATACTTTGTTTTTAATCCTTGTTTCCTACGCAATATTTTTACTGCAAAATTCCTGCACTCACTGCAATAACAACATGAAGACATTAAATTAAAAATAATCAGAGGAAACAATTTCTCAAACTGCCTTTTTAAGAAACATTACAACATTTGTCTTACAGATTTTGTAATAAAGAAATTTAAAACAAATCATAGAGTGAAGTATTGTTTTCACTCAGGAGATTGTTTTTTGTCAGAAAGACAATTGTGCTTCTGGCAACGCTAGTCTGTGAAATTTGTAGAATGTGTTTGCCTGGATCCCAAACAGATCTAAACTCATCTGTTAGGCTGATGTCACATAAAACATTTTTGTTTGCTTTTTCTTTTGTATTTCAAAGAGCTCTAATAATGGTCCAGGTTACAAAGAACTCCGCAGATCTAGGAACAAAGAAATAATTGATTCTCTCATGAGAGAGAAGCAAACAATATCAAGATGATTGACACTTCCTCATTCTCCTATCCCCTCCTAATATTTTCTGGGTATTGTACCAATTGATTTAGGCAAAGTATCTTGTCATTGGCTAGCTTGAAGAAGACCAAACATTCTTGTTAAGTTTTTTAGCACTCTATCATTGTATGTTAGTTGCACCAGAGAAATAAAGAAGATGTTGCTGCTTTTGAAGAGTGTATCTACTAACTCGGATAAACAGAGCAAGAGAAGACAATAAGCCAAAAACTGTGAAGGAACTGGGAAGGGAAGAACAGTGTTTTACCTGACTGGACTGTGTAAGACCCAGAGCACTGTTCAGAAACTTGTTCTAATGGTTACACCTCCCTTAAATAATAGTAAACAAGAAAGTGAACTTTTGAAATCATGTGAATAAAAGAATTTGTGTCAAATGCTTCAGCAATGGTTAAAGCTGGATTTAATTCCATACATTGTGTTAACAACTAGCAATCATCAAGCTTGTTTTCTAATACAACTCCTTTAACAGAAACTACAAAATACAGCAAGGATTGAATTATATGGGTGTGTGATTACTTTGCAAGATGCATTGCAATAAGCTTCTTGATTTACAGGCAGTAAATGAGACTCTGTAATTATGCCACAATATAAAATGAGAGCAGCAAAATCAGAATGTAGTCCCTTTTTTCTAGATCTACTGTCACCAAATGTGAACTTTATCCATTTTTACTTCCATGTAGATCTAAAAAAAATTCAGTATATTAATCAGCATATAATGAGAAACAAGTAATCTAGAGAGTTCAGAAGAGTGTATCATAGCCCAGAACAGGCAGGGACATCTGGCTCCAACAACAGCAGGCAGCAGGGCAAAGCCCCATGTTATTTCGGCTCCCTGGCTCAAACCTGATGCTCTTATTGGGACCTAAGCACGTATTTTGGCATGGTAAAGTACATAGACTTCAACACAGATAGACCATTCTGAGCAGTTTTTGGAATATGCACTGCTCTATGGTGTGATCATGCCATAAGATCTCCTATTCCTCTGACAAGTACAAATTTAACAAATCTCCCTGTCCCAAAACAGCCATCTTCTCAAGACTTCAAGTTTCAGCCATAGAGGTTGAATGGTTTGAACCTTTATACTGCTTAGGCATTATGTAAATGTGATTTACAAAATACAGGAGTGATATCAAGAGGATAMAATGATATGAGTTTGCTGATGATACAAAACCGGCAGGAGTGGCCAATACATCAGAAGACTCTGCTGCCATTCAGAGAGTCCTGGAGAGGTGGGTGGAGAGGAACCTCATGAAGTTCAACAAAGGCAAGTGCAGGGTCCTGCACCTGGGGAGGAATAATCCCATGCACCAGGACAGGTTGGGGGTTGACCTGCTGGAAAGCAGCTCTGCTGAGAAGGACCTGGGAGTGCTGGTGGACACCAAGTTAAGCATGAGGCAGCAATGTGCCCTTGTGGCCAAGAAGGCCAATGGTATCCTGGGSTGCATSAGGAAGAGTGTTGCCAGCAGGTGGAGGGAGGTGACCCTCCCCCTCTACTCAGCCCTGGTGAGGCCACATCTGGAGTACTGCGTCCAGTTCTGGGCTCCCCAGTACAAGAAGGATGTGGCACTACTGGAGCAAGTCCAGCGRAGGGCTACAAAGATGATTAGGGGACTGGAGCATCTCTCTTATGAGGAAAAGCTGAGAGAGCTTGGCCTGTTTAGCTTGGAGAAGAGAAGGCTGAGAGGAGATCTTATCAACGTGTACAAATATCTGAAGGGAGGGTGTCGAGAGGATGGGGCCAGACTCTTTTCAGTGGTGCCGAGCGACAGGACGCGAGGCAATGGGCACAAACTGAAACACAGACACTTCCATCTGAACATGAGGAAAAACTTTTTCACTGTGAGGGTGACAGAGCACTGGAACAGGTTGCCCAGAGAGGTGGTGGAGTCTCCTTCTCTGGAGATATTCAAAACACGCCTGGATGCAATCCTGTACAATGTGCTCTAGGTGACCCTRCTTGAGCAGGGGGGTTGGACTAGCTGATCTCCAGAGGTCCCTTCCAACCTCAGCCATTCTGTGATTCTGTGAGTTTTATATAACCCTTTTTAGTGTAATAATTTATAGAAAGAAAAAATGCAAAAAGAAAACCAAAGTGGAACTTAACCTTTAAGGCATTAACTATTATTTTGGGGGAAAATAGGTTATTGAGAGAATTGTACTTATAGTATAATGTGCTAGTCTTTATAACAGTGATATTCTCTGAAGTATAGCATCCTTTAAAGAATAATAGTTAGCTTTACATTTCCATTGAACATGAACACTTACTACTAAAGGATATGATCTTTAGAGTAAAAAGAACTGCTTCTGAATACTCTTATTAGGAATTCTACTTCAGCTAAAGTAATCCATGGTTATTTTTGTGTTCATGTAACTGTAAATAGAGATTTGAAGGTAGAGGAAACAAATACAAACACGTTTTTGATGGTCTAAGACTCAGTTTAGGGTTAGCGTTGAGAGAAAGTGTCCAGAGCACCAGTTGGCATGGGGCTGGAAAGGGGCTGCCAAAGGAAAGGGTGGACTGCAAGAAGAATTCTTCCCTGAAAATGGCTTCATCTGGGCCAGATGATACTGAGAGATACTGATAATGAATCTCAGACAAGATCATATCATGGAAAGTATAACTTTTCAGTAATTTGAGAATAGAGACTATTTGTGGCTCAGACACTTAACCTTTATTAAACTGGTAAGGGAAGTCACTTATCACATACATAATGCATAACTGAACTATAAAAGCTTTTGAATCAGTTTTCTCCATTAGGTACATTCTGTGTTATGCTGCTGTTAGTTATGGTCTACTTGGTTTAATAAGAGGAATGTATTAACAAATTTTTCAACTGTCTTAGCAAGGAATACAAATATCCCATCTTTTTCTCTTTATGTGTGTAGAAGCTATAACTAGTCACTACTGGAATACAAATATTCATTGTGTTAATAAGTAGTATATGTCTTCTTGTGACACAGAAGGGAAGTATTTAATGTGGAAAGTAGAAATTAGAAATCGCATCATCTGTTTGTGATAGTAATGAGGACCTTTCCAGAGGTCTCAAACTTCATTGCAAATGGAAAGAAGAGACTGTAGGTCTCCTGTTCAGATGGGGCTCCTGCTTACTCCAAAGTCCTGCTTGTTTTTTCTTTGTATAAGTGGACCTGGTATTCAAGGAGGAAAAGTGGGACCAAGAGAAAGAAGTTGTGTACGTACAACTAACACTGGCAGGTTATTGTTGGACTCTCTGTTCGTATCACAAGGCTGCTAATATGGCTCCCTTTGGCCTGTGAGCTGCATGCTCTAAACTGACTACAGGTGCTTTGGTTTGCTATTATCACTGTTGAGGGAACCACTTGAGCTGTAACCCATTTTATTTCAAATTGTCTGTTTGGGTAAACTAGGTCTGATTCTTAGTTTAGTTGCAAACTAAGTGTCTTTTGCTGTGTCTTCTGACCTATAGTATCAAATCAGAGAGATCYCTGCAGGAGTGAACACTGTGATATGGATAGAGCTGTAAAGTTAAGATATTTGTCTTTTAGAGCTATGAAAGCTTTCAAAGATGGGCTTGTTTGAGTTTGTTATTGAGTTATAAAGGGAACCTCTCTAAGTAGCCTGCTGTCATTTTCCTGTGTTTACCAGTCTCTCAGATTGTTCTCTCTTCCTCTGTTTCAAGAGGAGCAGGACTCAAAACTGGCAGCCCTCCCTGCTTCTGCTTTAATTTTTTTGTGCTCTTGAAGACAGACACTCTGCGGAAGGGGTTTCTGAAAGCCCCATAAAGCCTGCCAAATGCCTGGAAAGCCAGACCTGAACTATCTTCTCAGTGAGCGCAGAGGATATGCCCGAGTTCAGATCTCAGCAGTCCTATCTAATTGTCACTGGACAGGTTTACTGGGGGCTGTAATACCCTTGCCCAGCTAAGGATTCCAAATAACATCCAAAGCATGATGGTTTAGTGCTGAGCTCTTCCCTATTTCTCACTCAGAATGATAAACTGCATTTAGGTGACTACCGCTGAACATAGTAGTTCATCTTCTGAAATAATCCTAAACAGGCAATAGTAGATGTACACACAAAAAAGAGCAGCTGATTTTATACCTTCTGAAATTCCTGCATTGGGATAAGATATATTAGATATCTGTAAGTACATTATTAATTTCTGAATGTGTCTGATAAATGTCATGTGTTGTAATTGATTGAGCTTTTCCAAAAACTTCTTAAGACCTAAACAATAATCTCAAATTTGAACAACTCTCTTGTATACCTGCAGTAGTTACTTAAATTATCCTCTGTATCTGTGCATCTTCTGTTTAATATGATGAGTAGACAAGCAGCAAAATATGAGAATATAATTCTATTCCACTATGTTTTAACAGGACTTTTTAATTAAAATTAACATTAAGGGGGTGGGGGGCTAGTAAAACAAAGTTTCTGATAATGTGTTCTTTTTGCCTTTCTTTTTTTCACCATATCTCCCTTTTCTTCTGTGTTTTTTTTTTTTTCCTTCCCCTTCCCCTTAGCTGAAGTGCTCTGAAAAGTAAAACTTGGATCCAAACTTTTCTGGTTTCAGGCTGATGATATTTGAGCCTCCACTTTAGGTCAGGATAGTGATAAGCTATGTGGTCATGATCAGAAAGAAAATTTTCTCTGTAGGTACATTAGAATAATTTTTCTTTTTAATGTCTTTGACATTTATTAATGTTTACAAATGCTAACTATGAAAAGAATGTCCTCAGAGAAGAGTGATCAGACTGCCCAGAATATCACTTCAGTAAATGATTTCAGAGGTGTTAATTACATCACAATGGGATTTTAGTGCTAAAGCCCAAATGGGGCAGCCTTTTTAATTTCCTCACAGTTGATCAAAGCATTCAAGAAAAGAGAGGAAAAAAATTATTAAAAATTTCATATCTTAAAAAAATCTCATATAGCTTAGGCAAGTGGATAAAATTTTGGAAAATGCTGCAAAGTTGGATCTGCTTTCCTTGCTGTTTGAATGCATTTTCTCTGTATTAGCGAAATGCATATGCATGTAGCAATGTCAATGTCAACATTATATCAAGCAAAATGATTTTTAGCATTCGGATAGCTCAATGCTTTTAAATACTGAAATTCTTTGTACTAATGAATCAAAAAGAACACACTTTTTTTCTAATGTTCTAAGGAGTAGGTTGTGGCTAAGCAGACCAAGCATACTCACATTTATCTCAAAGGTAAAGTTTGAAAAACAGAAATTAGATATCTGACCTCTTCAGCCTTGCTTCTAACAAGACATAAAAGATTGGATGAGTTGTCTTGGTTTGTTTTTAGTGGAAGCCATGTGTGAGCAGGCCTGTCTGTAAGTACAGAGTACACATGTGCCCACAGAGACTACCTGCCGTGCAACATGCAGAACCAACTGCATGGGCTGGGAGGAACCTCTGCCCTTACACCTCTGTGTATTGAGGGGCAGGTCACACCAGTAACGTGTCTTCCTACTCTGTACTCTACTGAAGAGTCGTCCCTAAGGCTTGATTCTGGCTTCGCTGAGCCAATCAATCAGAAAAACTGAACTAAAAGCTGAGAGAGATCAGACTTGTGTCTTTTAAAAGTTGCTGAAGGACTAGAAGGGCTTGTGCAAACAGCTTCTCACAGCTGTGCTTCATGTTCTGAGTGAGGGTATGCAAACTTCAGAAAGCTATCATGAGCAAGACTTTCACTTCCAGTTCATTTCTTTATTACTAAACACTGTGCTGCTTTTATTTCTTATGCCAATTTTAGTGTCCTAAACCTGATGCAACACATACATGAACTCAGAAGCATACTGTTAAGTACGCAAAGCTAAGCAGGATCTTCTCATATGTTCCCTTTCATATGAAATACTTTGGGACTTGTTTATTACAGGTTCAGGGGATTCATCTTTCAATGTATTTAAAGACATCCAGAGATTATTTTTAATACAATTTTATTCAGCCGTGTTCCTTAAACATTGTGTCATAGTATTGGAGACTTAAGACTAGATGTTGACTAACATGCTTAAAGCAGGATTCCAGGCGCCAGGGAAAAGAATATTACAGTGTTTTCCTACATCTGTCCATAGCAGGCCTTGCGATAAATGAGAGCAAGATCACTGATTACACAAAAATAACTATTTCTCAYATTGACTTTGGCCGTACAGCCTGGTCAAGGATCAGTTCTGATGCCTTTACTGAATTTCTGCAATGGATAAAGATGATGATTAAAGTCTCATATATGCAAGAAAACCAGACATTGAACTGTAGTAATTTATAAACTGCCTTTATAAACTAGTGTCCATTCTCTCAATCAAAAATCTTAGCTGTGCAACTCTGCATCTCTGCATCTAGTTCATGACAGTCTCCTTGATATCCAGAAGAGAGATTTGTCTTCCAAGGGCACTCCCCAGTGGATGGACAGGAAGACATCTGTGTCCTATCTCTRTAAGTGTGAAATGTTGAAAAAGTCTTGGAGAAAACTACAGTGTCATGAGAATAAGGACTAAGTATAACTCACTGTACCCAAATGCCAGTCAATGATTAACGGCATATCCATTGCTTGCTTTAAGAGCACCATATTCATGGCAGAGTGGAAGTGTTGTATCATGGGATTTTCATCGTTTCGGGTATAGAGTACTAACATAAAACCACCTCTTCCATAAGCACTCAAGAAATAGGAGATCTAATCACTCACACCACCATGTCCATCAGGTAGTGCTGGTTGGTTTGTTCCTAGCAGTGCTGCAGGTACGAGATGAACACCACAGCTGTATGGTAGTTGCAGCCAGCCTGAGGATTCTGGTGTTTTATTCTTCTTCTGTGTCTTTGCCTTCATTTCTTTCCTAGGATTACTCTTGATTATCTTTGTTCTGATTCTTTGTTTTATGATTACAATTTACCTTTCTTCTTTTTCTCTCTTCCCCCTCTTTTTTTTTCCTTTGCACTCAGATGATAATGCTTGTAACAAACAAGTACAGAGTTAATTCATTTTCCATTAATCACATAAGAGTCTTGATCTAGGTCAATGAACTCCACTTTAATGTTTGGAAGGATAAAGAGTACTCTGAATTTCTGCTTTTCTGTCTCTCTCCTTCCCTTTGCTATAAGATAGATGTTAAGATTGGTACATATGTTACCCTCTATAAAGTGAGGTAAATCACTTGTCTAGCCCAGCAAATAGTCTCTCCTTTTTGTTGCACTGCTTTTCTTCTGCACTACTTCTTCCCTTTTGCTATGGCATTGCATTTAACTTTCATATTAACCAAACCAAAGTACAGCAAGCACCCTTTCTTTTTCTTTCTTCCCCCCCCACAAAGGTTCTCAGTCATGTATGGTAAGATGTAACCTAACAAACTCTAACAAAACCAGATGGTGTCCTTGTGATTAGCAATGAGCAACTGTTGTACTTACTGCAGTAATGTAACTGCCCATACCTGTATGTAGGCCATTGGACCAAAGGATTTTGCCAGTTCAGGAGATTATTCTGATCAAGGGCTGTGGACTGGGATCCATGAGGACGTTGCGACAGTTATTGATGTTCTGTCATTCTACTGCAATGTTCTTGCTCTGAGACTCCTGATTCCTACAAGTTTTCATAGTGCTACTGGAAGAAATTGTTGACAAAGAACAAGTAAGCTCAGAGTTAGTCTTGGCGTAAGGAGGGACTGTTGGCTTTTACAGTTGATGAACTTATTTGATCTAGATCTTTGAAATGGGTCTACTGGTCTCTGTCATGTTTCTGATTTATTTTAAAATGAAGGCTCAGTTTCTTTTAGCTCTAAATAGAGCTTTAGCACCCATAGGCAGCCCCTTGACATCCCAGCTAGGATATCATTACCCCTTTTTGTCACTGCAGAGCTTTTATGCAGACTTGTGTATGTGTGTGCATGACAAAATTAATACATTCATTGTAACTTCCAAATCACTGGAAAGCTATAAATGCATGAATAATGGAAAAACTAAAGTAGGTACTATTTTAACAAATGTATACCTGATGGGGAGTGAAGAGGTTCCTGTTAGCATGGTATTGTTCATTTTCATTCTAGCACTGATACTTGTAGATATATGTTTAACCAAGCTGATACTGTAATATTATAAACAAATGAATTGGGTTCATTATACAGGCAACAAGAAATATATTTGTACAAAAACATAGCAATTTATCTTATCTTGAAGCTCGTATAAACATTAAGATATGCCATGAAGAAAGGAAAAGAGGAAAAAAAGTAGAGCCACCAGGGGAAAGAGCTAAAAGTGCTGGTACTTTAGGTATCTCAAAGCATGGCAAGAGCAGAACCTTCTGCATGGAGCTAGGTCCACCTGCACAAAGCCTTGCTTTTGCACCACCTGGAGGCTGTAGGCTTATGTGAATTGAACCTCTCCAGACATGATTTCTTTTTACTTATGTCTATTGAGACAGCCCAGTAAGCTGCTATGTGGGACCAGAACACATTCCAGTGGGATCCTCTTATGCTGTCAGCGCCACATGTCACCAGAAATAACGCTTTATAGAAACTCAGCATAATGCTGCCACAATGCTATGCTAAGTGAGTGCTATATTAAGCTCCTCTATTTCTCCTCTGTTCTTCCTCACAGCAAACTGTTGTGCTATTGTTTGACTATCAAACTATTCTAACCTACGTGTTTTTGATGTTAGAACAGAATTATATCACGGATCACACTTACTTCCAGCTACAAAGGGGGACATAGATAGCAAGGTCCTGCTTGCTTTCTGGAGATATTTGCAGATACTTACATTAAGATATTTGAATGAGTGAAGAGAAACTCTTGCAATCTATGGAGAGATCACTTAGACATTTTAAAATTAGTTTCAAGTTGAACAAGACTATGTGAGGTAAAACTTAGATTGAAGATATTCCTTTTTGAGTTCCCCCAGTTCAAAATGGATAAACTCTAGCTATTGCTTCTCAAACAAACCAGGTGACTTCAAGATGTCAAACAATAAAAAACTGTTTTTTTTTTTATTTTAATAGCTTACCTGAGGAGACTGTTACTTACAGATCTGATTTTTGCCAAGTTACACAAAGTGATCCTATAGCAAAGTGGCCTGGATTAGAGTTTTCAGCTCCAGTGAGAAAATGCCTATTACTTGGAGCTCTGCGATCCTTCTGTGGGTGTCATGGCTTAAGGTCCAAGATTGGACTTTCATTTCATAAAGTTCCTTAGTGATTTTAACTAAATACCTCTCACATTTTTCTTTTTAATGCTGTATTGTCACCATCTAAAAGGCAGAGTTGAAACTACCTACATCATGGAGAAATGTTATGTACATAGAAGTGATTCTTGGATAGAAAATATGATAGACAAACCAGTGACTTTCAGGTTGCTGCCAATTCTCACATTTCCTGAGATGAAACATCAAATTTCACACACTTCAGGGAATTCTTATTTTTGTTTTTCTTCAAATGGGATAGAAATGTAAGAATTGCTTCAGCTCACCTTAAAATACATATCCCAAACAACTCTATTCTGCAGTTGTAACCAGGTCCTTAATTACCCATATATATTGCCTGTCAGTTGAGGACTAAGCAACCAATCTGAAAGGAGAATAGTTACACTGAAAATACAGAAGGAGGGGTGAATTTATGACTTCTTAATGAGCCCCACAACAGTGTAACAGGTGTTATCTTGTTGCAGATAAGCTAAATTGTGTTAATTCATTAATAAATGTGGATAACATTTGTAATTGCTAGAAATTATTTAAACAGTTTAAACAGCTGCTTTCTGGAGAAATAGGAAACTGAAGCTTCTTCACAGCCTGACAATTCAGACTAGAGCTGCAAAACAGCTATAACTAGGATCTCAGTTATGAATTACCAAAGCTTGCAAGACTTCATCTGTTTTCATGAGACAAGTAGAGCCAAAAGTTTCTAGTAATCTAATCATCTAATAATAATTTATAATTATATGTATCAATAACCTAATAATCATGGAAATTCTCAGATATTTTGTCCAAAAGGAACAGGTCCTTCTTAAAGTTCTTGGCTTACTATTAGAAAGAACAGCCTCAAAATGAAAGCCATGTCACCTGCCTGCAACTCTGCAGAACCTGTCAGTCTTATTTCAAGTGACAGTAGCCTCAGCATCCCTAGTAGATGTTGTTATGGTGACAACGGAAATCTAACACTGAGCTCTACATCTTCCTGCTTATCAGTCATTAGCAACCCTGCTGCATACAGCTTCAAAAGGAAATGAACCTATGGGTTGTTTTTAAAAGCTCCTCAACGATCAAAGAGGAGAGAGATTACAAAACTGTCCTTCTATTAAAAATTTAATGCTTGAGTTTGATCTCAGCGAGGAGAAGGGAGGGAAGATAAGTCTCTTCATACACCTCTGCAGCTGGATTCATGCTTGTTTAGGGCCTGCTCATGTTCCTGCAGAAGATGGCAAAATGTGCTAGCCCTTTATGAACAGTCTTCAGTGGAGTCTGCAGCTAATGGAGCAATTTGGAGAATGAGCTAATCAGTGCTGTTGTCTGGAGTGTAAGTGTGTTTGTGGACACGTATGTCATATTGGGAATGCACTAGCACAGGACAAGAATGTGTAGATGCTGGCACTGGGTAATTTCATCTCCCTGAATTGCAGAGTTCACCCTCAGGGATGTCTTCAACCACCCTTCAGCTGTTACTGCACTTTGCTTAGCATATTAGCAGCAATCATGTCTATGTAGGTAAGCACCAGTTAAATTTATTAAGATATTTAGGAAAGGCATGGCAATGAAGTGTATGGGGGGGACAGGGGGGCGGGACTCTTAAAAATCTCAGGTTAAAAATATAGTTGCTGTTTGTAGTGCAGGTGAATACCATAGCTGCACATTAGTATTTTTTTCCCTACTGAAAAATGTGGTCAGGGCCACATGAGAGGTCTTACCCTTCTCCTCTCAATCTTTATATCAGAGGCAGTTTCTGTAAATTAGTTTGTTTGGTCTCTTGTTGACTTCTCTGCAGTATATGCACTTGTCTTCTTGGCTGGTGTCATGCAGTACACAACACAGGTGGCACTGTATATAATAACTACTAGACACATTGCAGTCAGCAGGACCTCAAGGTGACAAATGTGCACCCTGCAGTTACCCTGCCAATTCCAAAGCCAGGTAATAGAGGACAGGCTGAACTTTCTAAGAAAATGGCATGCTGGTAGCTGTTACCACTGGCAGAGAACTACAGCCTTTCTTGTCTGATATTCAGCAATTTAGATTCCGCAGCACTTAGATGGTGCTCTTCAGGATGTTTAGGTGGTTTCTCACAAAGCTTTCTTTTCCACTTCTGGATAATGGGAGAAGGGTTCTGTGKTTTTTTTGGTACATTTTGGAAATGATGACTACCCTTCATTCAGATACTGTTTCTTTGCAATGAGGCTGACTCTGTCGGCCATTTTGATGACTGCCTCTTGATGTGGCAAATCAGAGCCATGGGAGCAGGCAAGAGGCACTCCCCCCTTCATGTTTCATTTGTATCTTTAAATACGTGACTAAAGAAGCCCTTCAAAAGTTAGTGCTACAAGCTGCATTTTTGGAAAGTGACACATAATATTCTCTGGAGCTCTGAGTGGGATAAAATGAGATGCAGTTGATAAGCATCCATGGGTAGGAGAGGAGAATCAGGAGTAACTTAATTTTCTCAGATGAAATGATTCTTAATTCTGGAGGAGGAAAAAAAGCTTCATTCTTAACCATAGAACAAGCATTCAAAAAAGGGAAAACAAGTCATTACTCATGCTACAGGATTTATTTCTTTTCAATCTTGTTTGATAACTGAAATGTAATAAAACGGAAAAACTAAGGAGGCTGCAAACAACGAGGTTGCTATTGACTAATACAGCACAAAACATTAAAAGAAATAATAGGAGCAAGTGCAGTGATGTTTCTCTGGACATCTAATACCGTGCCTGTGGTTTTCTGCCAAGCTTGTGGCCTGGCACATAGAACTGCTACTGCCAGTAAGCAAATGGGGACTGGGGCCCCCATCACAGAGAGCAGAGCTGGATGGGTCAGAATCTGGCCCTTGACAGAAATGTGCCTAACTTTTTAAATACCAGCGATGGAGGTTTAGCACACTTCCTAAGCAATCCACTCCTATATTTAACCATACTTACCAACAAAAAGTTTTGCTCAGGGCCTACACTGTAAGTTTCTTGCTGAGATTTAAAGCCCTTACTTCTTCTCCTATCCCAAGCAAACAGGAAGATCAGTGTAACATCTTTTTCTCATAATGAATAGCTTTAAGGCATTCATGTTAGTCTTTTTTTTCCCCAAACTAACAACTACAGTATAGTGAGGCTGTGTAGAGATGGCATCTTCTTGCAACGCCCTGTCTGTTTATATTCTGATATGCTAACCTCAGAAAGTAAAAGAAATGTTATTCCTGTGCAGTCTCATTGCCCCTGTAGGAATAAAACAGCTGAGAAAGTGAAAAAAATTCACTTTTTCCTCAAAGTGGTAAGTATCTCCTAAATGATGAACCTTTGTTACTGCTGCTGATGGCACAAGCCTGAAAAATAGTTTTCATCTTTGGCTACCTCGAAGTGTTTTTTAAAAGGTTGGTTTGTATATGATCTCATGGTGTGGTGGCATGATAAATGTAGGTTTCCTAAATGATATGAAGATATTCTCTTTGGAGTATAAGAGCACTTTGGAAGAACTGAGAGGCAGCTCAGATTTTTGCATATTTTTTCCTACTGCAGATGTTCTGGTTTCAGTTATTTGCTTTTTGTAAGGTCTATTCACTAACTGTAGAAAAGTCTAGTAAAGTCAATCCTCAGATTTACTAAATGACAAATAGCTAAATAATCACAAATACTGATCATCATCTTAATTTAAAACACCTATTTTAGGCAATGGAAACTTTTCATCAGTTACATTGTAAAGTTATTTTGTTACTTGTCTGCCCTACTGTTACAAAATACCTCAATACTAAAATGAAATAAGCACGTGCTACAAAAATTACTGTTCATAGAAGATGAATACTTAGTTTCTGGTGGGAGATATATCAGAGCCTAAAATTAGTCTGCTAGTCCAAGGACTATGACAATGTCAGAATAACTGCTGTTGAAAACTTGCATGTTTAGTGTGTGTGTGTGCTTATAYATATACATATATATATATATATCTCCTCCAACTCCATGTTCTGATCTGAATATTTCTGTTTGTTTTTTGTTTGTTTGTTTAATTTGACTGTAAGATTTGGCTTAAAATAGAAATAGTTTCTGTATATTACAATAACTCTGCCTGTGTGTAACACTGTTTTGCACCTGATAAATCAGAGAACCTCCACAGGCCACGGTCTCCTCCACAACTACTGGAGGGCGGAGGGAAGGGAGGTCTTGCTCAGCCATTAAAAGGTACGGGGGTAGTGTTTTACAGACTAATGCAGCATGAAACGAACTTGGGGTTTGTGGAACAACATGACCATCTCAGCCAGTGCACGGTGTGAGTGGGGCTTTTGTCTCAAAAATGAGATCACAGCAATTGACAATATAGCACGTGGGAGGAGAAGCCTCATAAAAGACCTTTTTATATTTATGGCATCAAAAGGAATAAATGCAATTTTGGTCCATGATTGGTGCCACAAGTCAGACTAAAACTTGTCATGATGAGGACTTATTTTGTTTTAGTAAAGGAGCACCATATTTAAGGCTACAAGACATTAAATTTAGTAGTGGCTGAGAGCTAAAGCTCTATTGGTATATGTATGTATGTGAATATTGGAGGATGACAAAACACTAGGAGCAGCTCTATGTTCAGGCAGTAATAATGACTTTGTTTTATAGGGCATATTTTAATTCTCTATCACTGTTTACAATAAATACATTGAAGGTATTAAAAAGATCCTGTGTGTGGTAGAAAGGGATTAGAATACCTCACAAATTGTGGAGTAAAGCACAAAATTTGCCATTTTTCAACTTTTTCATGTGTGAAATCATAACTTATCTGTCTGTATTTTGTGTAGTGGGAGAAAAAAATTACATAAAAAATAAATTACTCTGATTTTTCTTACTTCAGAGATGTGATACAGCTAAAATTGAGGTTTCTGGCACAGATATATTCTAAAAATCCTATTAGAATAGTTTGAAATCTCTTTCTTTTTCTATTTACTACAGATTCTAACCAAAGAATATCAAAGCTAGAATTTTGGCTTATCTTTATAGCTAAATATTCCATAGAAAACAAAGTTTTTCTTTTTTGGTCAGATGTCTGGCAAACTTTACAGTTAATGTGAACTAGCAATGTACCTCCAAGGTAAGTGGAAAGTATCTCCCAAGTTTAAGTGGACTTTCAGATCCATTTCATATGGTCTGAGGATCATTTTGTTTTAAGGGACATCTTAATATTCTCACTTTTTGAAAATGGCTGCTTCAAATACCGTACTGTATGATTATATCCATTTTGTCTCCTGATGCTCAGCGTTACCCAGAGGGCTGACAAATGGAGTTGAGGAACCCTGCCTGCCTCTCTGCCTGCCTTCCTCACCAGCCAAACTCTGCCCCTCTGCTGCAGTGCGCAATGATCACTGTTAAAATCTCTTAGTGATATAAGGCGGTAGAAATGGTGGGATGCAAGTCTGCCATAAATAGTCTGCATTTGAGGATATCTCRCAGAGCATATGGCTGTCAACACTTTCAGGGTCAGCCATAACTCATGTCAGCCCCTGAATTTCACTTTAAGCAATGTCATCTCCAAAAGTGCAATAGATTCCTATAGTATAGGAAGTTTTTTCAAGGACAACAGGTATATTTCAAGTTAGTCAAGGCGAGTGCCCGTCTCCTAATGAAGATATCTAAGCATGATGAGATCTCCTCCTCACCTTCATGTACAGTTTTTCATTTGCCTTCCTGTCTCTTGTTTTTCACATTGCTGATAGGGCTTAATAAGGCTTCAGGGAATCTCTCAGATTCCCTTATCAATCCTTGAATGGGAATCTTGCATGGGTCAACAAAGGAAAAGTTTGTATATAAAGACAAACCTTTCTAACTAGCTCAAAAAAATTAAGGCAGTCTACAAAAAATAATATAAAAATGTGTTTTAGCAGAAAGATTACCCACAAAGGAACACAAGGACCTACTGATTTAATGAATTTTTTGATATTAGCTTAACCAAAATTACAAGTAGAAGTTAAAATACCAATGGCAAATAGAAAAACTTTCCTTGTGATCATGTTTCTTTGGAAATACGATAAAGTGACTGATCAGAAAAGTCAGGCCACTCTTCAAATTGAGTGTCTGCCTGTGAATTCTGAGGCTATACATTAAAACCATTAAGCCAGTGGAGTTTCACCAGTGTGAAATAAGATCAGATTATTTCAAGTTGGTGGAAAACTTTGCCTTAAATTGTAATGACTTGCACTTCTCAGTTCTTTTGAGAAACACAGCTGCTTTTGTCTAGATACAAAAGACTATTTCTACCTGGAAAAACAGTTGTAAATAATATTTTCATTATCTGCAATGTTTGCCTGACGTGTGAGTAAATAATCTAAACAGTGTTTCCAAAACCAGGTTTTGAGGGCTGTTTTATAGACTGTTCATTCTGTATGATAATTGCAGTGCAATTTACTTGATAATCTAACTTTGTGCAGTTATGTATGCCATAGATGCATGATTTTCAGCAGCAATGATGACATTCATCCTGATTCTTGTGACCTTTTGGTGGAAAAGATTATGTACAACTGCTAGTGCTTTTCATCCACTTTTTCCTTTTTTTTTTTTTTTCTGAGCTGTAAATCTTTAAATAAAGAGTGAGGCATTGGTAAAACTGATGTGGTGGATCTATATCAGATACAGTAAATGGAAGTTTAGTTGTTTACCTTTCGATCATCATGTGACGCTGCTGTACTTCAGGTACTAAAAAATGTGAGAGGATGCTAATGCACGTGGCTCCTTCCAAACTAAGACTTTTGCGTTTAGCTTCCCAATTGGCATGCACAGCAAAATCCAGGTCTGCTTTGAATAATGCAAGGAGAAACTGGGCTGTTTTACTTATATAGTTCTGTGCAGTAAGCAGTTCTAACATGAATGTAAAAAAAAAAAAAAAAATCTTCTGGAGAGTTCAGGACTACAGCTTTTGCAAGGTCATCTTCTCCTGACTCAACCTTTAAGAATATGATTTAAAAGCT
Source organism: Apteryx rowi (assembly GCF_003343035.1). Taxonomy (NCBI): domain Eukaryota; kingdom Metazoa; phylum Chordata; class Aves; order Apterygiformes; family Apterygidae; genus Apteryx; species Apteryx rowi. The sequence goes on from NW_020448230.1 coordinate 451,899, forward strand.
TTTTGACTTTCCTCAGCACATGCCCTTTGGCAGGACTAAACTGCACTGCTGCCAGTCCAGCTCAATACCAAGCATGTTAATGAAGTGTCTTGGGCTTTTTACTAATTCTACAAGCAGGGAAGTCCATTCAGCAGTGACTGAGAAAGTTTTATCAAATAATCTTATTGTTTCAAATTTATCACCACCACAAAGGGATCTACTAAAGAAATACAGGGTGGAAGAATTTGTTTTCTAACACTGCACATTTTACACTAAGAAGCAGTGCTGCCTTGAGGCTCAAATGGAAAAGCAGTGCTAACTTCTGCCCATGCAGCATATAGGGATGTTGCTATCAACAAAAGAATATGAAGGAGCCTGCATAGTACCTCTGTGAACTGTCTGCCCACTGCCTGCAGTTCTTACTATTATTATTRTGAGGAAACTGCACAGTCCAAGGCTAGTGACAGGTTTTCTGCATCAAAAATGTCAATTTTAAAAAGCACCTTCAAAACTAGAAGAACAAAAGTTTATCTCAAGGTTGAGAATTACTACATTCTTCTTGGGGCTAGCACACTCTCCAGATAAGCAACTTTAAACATAATATGAATGCTGTGCTCTGATTCACCAAAGCAACTTCCTTCCCCATGCACAATCCATTAATTTTTTTTTTTCCAAGTTCCAGACGGGGTCCTTCACTCTCCCTTATGTGTTTTCATGGCTGCTGTTATTTTCTGTGTGGCTTTTCAGAGGCTAGCCAGAGTAGGTGTCTGTGGCTAGATTCCCCCTTTTCATTATCCCCTGATTGTTTGGCTTAACCCCTCTCAGCCAAACGAGGTGGTCAACACAACATGGAAAGGACAAGCCAGGATGGATACATAGATAAATACAGAAAATTTGCAAGACCAGTAACTAGCGTAACGAGTTTTGCCTTAACCTCTGTTATGTAGCCTATTATTTCTAGTGTGTATTGCTTGAAATGGGAGAATATGAAGTGATATCAAGCCTATGCAGAACATGCAATGACTTTGGGATTCAAGTCTCTAGCATTTCTCAAAAAACTGCTGTTCAGTATTTTCTGTCAATTACACCTCCTGAAGCTCTTTTGTGGTCTCTTGCTGGAAGGAGAAGAAGATTTTACCACTTTTAAAACAAATATTATTTTTTCCTCTTTTTGGATACCAAGTTTTCACTTGAACTGAGAAGAGAGGGAATGGCAGGGCTCATACACCACCCAGAAATGATGATAAGGTCTAATGTTTTTTTCTGTACTTCTCATCTAACAATAGATAGCAAAAAAACCCAGTAAGCCTATTTTCATTTTCCAGTCTAAGGGACTTATATTTTTGGCTGTGTCTGGCAAAGGAGAACAGTTCATATTCTACAGCTTCAGCGCAGTAGATTAAAATCAGCTTTCTACAGAGCTGCAGACTTCCCAGAAACGGAGACTCTGTATGTCCCTTGCTGACTGCAACAGGAAGCTACATCATAACTTTCAGAGTTTTCTAGTTGCTTTCAGCAAGGAATCTGAAATCCTGATGCTTTGGTTTTGCCTGTGCATTGCAGGGGTCCCAGAATAACCTGGGAGTTTACATTAAAGATGTGCTGCAACTTGTCTTTAATTCATCTGACTGTGCTCTCTCAAGATCTCTACTTGAGAAAGCAACTGTGAGTCTGTTGAAGGTGGTTGGACTGCTTGTGTTTAATCAGTTGTGCATTTGGCTGCTGACTGTCAGCTCTATTTTTTTGTTGTTGTTGTTCTCTGGGTTTCGATAAAACGTTGAAAGGCAGTATTAAGTACTTGAAAAACATGAATGCAAGTAAGATTCTCCAGGATAGACTGGAAAGTCTCTAGCAACGTATTTTATGTTGCCAATTCAAAATATTTTGCATGTGAAATAGATGTTCAAATGTTCAAAGTTGCACTCTTATCCAGACTGCATAGCATATGACTCTTAAGTTGGTCCCACTGATTTAGCTGGAGCCACTTTGGAGGTATAGTAGCTTTATATTCATGTGGATGTCAACTTTCACCTGAACTAGAGAAAATTAGTAGTTTTGCCATATGAGTGTTTCCATATATTATATGGGACTTTCACCCTGCACATTGTGTTTGTCTGTCTAACACCCCAAAGCCTTTGGAGCAGGAACGTCTGATTAATGGCTCTGGTATATACCTTCAGTGCTAAGCATAAAAATATTAAGAAGCAGGACATACACCAGCTACAGAGATTCAATCAGAATACTTGTTTAAGGAGGRGGCTGGGTTGTCTTCAAAAGACTCCAAGCTCCTAAGGGTGATTTTTAAGAACTGGAGAAGAAGGAGCAAGTTAACTTCATGCTGTAGTTTCTACAGTTGTGGTTATTTTGTTACCCAATGAATTAGCTCTACTACATTATCCTACTGCTGTCACTGTATCCTCTAAACATAAAAGTCTTATCTTTTAAAAAAATCTCATTTATCCTTCCCATGAAATGAATAATATTTTGATGAGTATAAACTTCCATCCCAGAGAGACTTTTGGCAAGCTAGTATTGATGGGAGGTGAAAATAAATACAGTTTAAATTATGTTTTCCTCTGGCATGGCATCATATTGTAGACAATACAGTGCTAATATATCTTAACGGCTGTGTCTTTTAAGAGCTGACTATCAGTCAAGCATATAATTTCATGTGGTCTAAAAGAAAAGGTTTATCTAACAGGATAGAATAGGTCACAATACTCTGTAATAAGTATTAATTGTTCCCTTGCTACAGGACACTGACAATTTTTTAAATATGTTATTTCCTAACTATTCACTGCTCAGATGATTGCAGGTATTTTATTAAAGTAATGCACTAGTAAGAGGTTCAGGAAAGCTATTTATAGTGGCTCCAGTTTGGTGTTGCACAGCATACTAGGTGGCTCCAGCTTAAACTCTGAGTGAAATCCTGCTCAGTTTTGGACCCTGTTTCTTAAACAGGCATATGCTATTTAGCAAATGTTTTCTGTCTAACTTGTTGCTTCTTTTTGGTAACATTGGTAATACTGCAATGCTTTTTCTCTCCTCATACTAAAAATCTTAAGTCAGCTCCAAAATCCCACCAATTTAAAATCATAAAGGATCCCAAATGTTATCTTTTAATGGTTAGGCATTCTCCGATGTCACATTGTCACGTTTCAGTTTTAACTACAATGTCTACTCACAATTAAAAAATGCAAACCCAAGCGTATTTTTGCTTGCATGTCTCCAGCAGCTGCTATTTTTAAGAAATATAACTTACACCAAGGTTTGATAAAATCCTAAGAGCCAGCTATGTTGATGCTGCCTCTTACTAAAGTTTGAAATGTCATTTTTATTAACCATTTCAGTGAGCCCTTTAATTTTCACTCCTATGCATTTGCTTCTCTCTAACAAGATGTCTGTCTTGTCATGCATGCTCACTTCAAGTTTGTCAGCGCTGCCACCCAAGCCATCCAGAGTCACTCGCCTGCATGGTAGGGGAAGGTATTAACACCCGTGTGTCATTTCATTCACATCTTGAAAATGACAGTATTGGGAAAGAACAAAATAGCAGAAAAAACATTCTGGACATGCATGAGGCAGTTCTGGCACATCAAAGTCAAGATGTGGGTAGTCATCTCTGGGCAGCAAGGTACTTCACGGAGGGGCAGAGCCTCTGGCAGAGCTGAGCTTGCCTGCACTGCTAGGCACCAGCCCCTCTGCTCTGACTGTCCGGAGAGGTCGGCTGCCGCTCCATGGGTATTCCTGCTTGGTCGGCCAGCGGTGCTGACTCCTCAGTGTTCTGAGCCTTCGTTTGCTCCCTGGCACTCAGAGAGCCTTATACGACCCTTTTTACCATGCCAATGTGAATTAGTCCTCTACTGAGCGCTGCTAGCCCCGACCTGAGTTTCTGTACCTGCGTTATACTATTTTAGTACCTTCTGAGAATCTTGCATCTATAATGATGGAGAATTTGAAACTAGGTACATGCGGTATTTCAAGCAATTCTCGGATGAAGTCCTATCTTAGCCCATCGCTTAAGGCCAGAGGGAGCATGGACACTGCATACGGGGCAGTATTGGACTTGGGGAGCCTGGCTGAAATGCTGTAATGCCATTCGTGCCTGTTACCACTATCCCTGCTCCGAACGCCCAGAACAGGCTTTAAACCAAGCTAGTCATCAGTACCGGTGGATTTAGTGGACACTGTGTTTTTAGCCTCCCATCTCAGTTTAAAGCACCCCTCTGCGTTGGTTTGTGTATCTTGCAAGGCGCTCTGCCGTGCCGCAAGCAGACAGTGTCAGAGGTCTGCATGCTCGCTACACGGTTGCCCTGCTGCACCACCGTGGATTGCTTGTATTGGATTTTGGAACCGACCTCCACAGTTACAAATATTTTCATTTTCACAGGCTCAAAATAGTGGTTGCATGGGTTRTAAAATAACTGTACTGCATTATTTAGTACATATATATTTAAAATTTTGTTCAGCTTTCATCTGCTCGGGGTTTTTACTTTTTATTTCTGATAATGGCACAGTGATCCTTTAATGCTACCTTTAATTGATAGTGAGACGTTGCATTTAATTGATACCAGTTAGTTTTTGAATTCAATGCCATAGTGTTTTAATACTCCAGATAAACTGAACGTGTGTGCTGGTGAAAGGGAATGATCTTTTCTCCTTGGACTTTCTCCTTTTTTTCCCTATGAGAAACATACACATGTACATAAAATTATTTAAATAATTGGAAGTATCTCTACCTATAGGTGCTCAGGTTTTGTCTTAGTAACTATTACTGKTTTTTTATTTTTTTATTGTGCATGAATGTAAGCATTTGTGTAGGGTGCAGACATATGTGCAACCTTAGGCATAACTGTGTTTACTGAGTACTTCCACTGACTGCATTTGTGCCCTAGGTGAGGTTGTGCGTAAACGTTTAGCTTGAGAAAAGTGACCGGTGTCCGCGGTGCCCATTCAGCGAAGTTACCGGGAAACGAGGACTGTGCTGCCGGTGTAGTAAGGCGGGGACATTGGGCTGGTATCGCAGGTGGGGCCGGCTAACACCGCCTGCGTTAGCCCCACTTTGGGGTAACGGCCGCCAAGAGGCCGCGTAAGCAGCCGGCGGGGCCACCCGAGGGGGAGGGGGAGGGGGAGGGTACCCCGCCCCGCCCCGCCCCGCCCCCCCCTCCGCGGGGGGTGCGCGGCGCGGCCGTTGGGCCGGGAGGTTGGCGGCCGTTGGCAGCAGCGGGGCCGGGCGGCTCCCCCTGCTGGCGGCCGGCGGGAGCGCGCGGAGGTGGGGAGCGCGGCGGCGGGCGCGGGGCGCGCCCTGCCCGGCCCTCGCCGCCGCCACTCGGCGCTCCGCGGGGGGGCCGGCCATTTCCCTGCTTCTCCGCGGCGAGCGCCAGCCCGCGGACCCTCTGCAGCCGCCGTCGCGCTCCCTCCTTTCCTCCCTGTCCTGCCCGGCCGGTGAGCGCTGCCGGCTCGCCCCGCCGGGAAGTCTGGGCGCCCCCCAGCCATCGCTGCTGCTGCTCCCCATGGGGATTCGGGAGTTCCCCAACGGCTCCGCGCGGGGCAAAGCCGCCAGCCTGTGAGTACCGCCGCGGCGCCGGGCGGGAGAGCGGGACGGCGGCGGGGACGGAGGGACGGAGGGACGGAGGGTGGGAAGGGGCACCTCGCGGCGCGGCACCGCCCGCCCACCCGCGGGGTCGCTTGCGCTGGAGGCCGGCGAGGAAAGTTTGCGGCGCCGCCGCCTCCTGCCGCGGGGCGCCCGGCCGCTCACCTGCCGGGGGAGGTCCCGCCGCCGCGGCA
>NW_020448230.1:457769-465400 GCF_003343035.1 Apteryx rowi
CGCCTCGCCTCGCCTCGCCCCGCACCCGGCGCCGCTCACGCCCCTCTCCCGGCCCTCGCAGCGGCATGCGGCGCTCCCCCGATGTCAGCCCGCGGCGGCTGTCCGACATCAGCCCGCAGCTCCGGCAGCTGAAGTACCTGGTGGTGGACGAGGCCATCAAAGAGGACCTGAAGTGGTCCCGCTCCGTGGAAGACCTCACCAGCGCGTCCGTGGGGCTCACCTCCATCGAGGAGAGGATCCTCCGCATCACCGGCTACTACGGCTACCAGCCCTGGGCTGCCAGCTGCAAAAGTGAGTCCCCGGGCGCGTGGCTCCGTGCGGGGCGAACCCGGCTGGGGCCAGGGGCGGCGTGGAGGGGGCCGGGGTCACACAGCGAGACTACGGCGTGGCACCCGGTTCAGCGTGGGTCTTTAATATAGACACAGGTTTGGTCATCTTGCATGTGGGGAACAGCCCTCACCCCCCCGTGGAAGCGCTTTCATTCTTTGCTGAGGATTTTATACGTATGCCGTGTTAATCTTTAGGCAGTTTTTGGCTAACGGGAGTGTAGGCTTAATCACTATAAATTCTATTAAGAAAAATAGAGCAAATATTCGTCTTAATATTACACTTAGTGAAGTATGTTGGTTACCTTATTTGTGACAGCTCTTTAAAAGTACCAGTGCTTTCATGCACGTATATATTTTTAGAAGTAATGTTATCAGTATCTCTTTCCATTGTTCTAAAGGTCTGTCAGATTTTCACAGTAGTTATACTTAATGTGGATTTTATGCCTTTCCTATGTCTACTGCAACTGTTTTTTCCGTCTTCCTGCACCTGAGAAAGAAACTTCCTATGATACCAATATGGAGAGAAACCTAGTCATACTCCTCCAGCACATACATGTTTTACAAAGGAGGTGATATCTTGAGAGGCTTTAATATATCAACTAGAAATATTTTTGCATGTAACACTCTTGTCCATTTTTCATCACCACCAAAGACTATTGCATGAAATAACAAGTTTAAAGAATTAATTTGCTCCTTAACTGAAGTCATGGAAGATATTTTGGTTGTCTTAATGCTGTTCATAACATCGCAGTTTTCTGTTGTAAAAAAGATTATGCTATGACAGAATTCATTACTTTGCTGGGAAAACTGGCTGTGACAAAGTGATTGTTTCTGTGCTGTGCTTTTTTAAGTATTCAGTGTAAACATTCTAATATGTTACTGGTGGATTATCATTACTAAGCACACTGGCAATCAGAAAGGGAAAGATATAAGAAAATACAGTACACAGTACTTGTTCAGTTTCTTCATGAGGAAGAGCAGTTCATGATTGCCTGATAATAGGACTTTGCTGATAAATACTCTAATACTTTTTCTGTTAGAGCCTTTTATTTTTCTTTACTGTGATTATGACAGAAGTATCTGATATTTGCTACCTTTACTCACAGGGAGTATGGGCTTTCTCTAAGAGCAATTCCATTGCCTGGATTGGGACCATTCCTGAGAGTAAAGCTTATTCAGGTCAGTTTTCAGGATCAGACCATATACTGATGCCAGATTGGGTTGGATATTAGTGCTTCTATTTGACATAGTGACTAACAGTCCAGTTGAAGTCACACTCAGCTACTGTGGCTGATTCTTCTGAAATAATAGATGTCATGCTGGCTGTTCAATTATAACCTGTTTGTTGAAATTTATAACTGCCTGAAAAAGTTGTCTAAGCAAGCCTAAGCTTACTATTCCAGTTGTGTTTTCTCTGGTAACTCGTTTGAATAACAAATTTACATGCTTGAGTTGGGGGGGATGTCTGAGGTTTCTTAAGTCTATGCCTAAAAATAATAGGTAAAGGGAAGTCTACCAACCCAGGTTTTAAATTGGCAATGACATGTAAAAACAACATTCAGAGAAAATGGGCCATCTCTCTTGCTGGTGTAATACGGTATGGCTGAAGCAGAGCTGTGTTGATCTACATCAGCTGAATAGCAGACTGAATGCATGTAAATGGGGTAAATTGGCAAAAGTGGGAAGCTGGCTTTGTAACAGCTACTTAGAAACCTTTTTGAAGACTCCTGCAATTTGGACTTGTGCAGTTAGCTTTGGGATATGAATCCTTTTGACTTTACAGTTACTAGCTTTAATTAGCCCAAGAACTGTGAACAAAAATAATTTCTATTAAGTTCAGATTGCACTCTTGTACTTTTTGTCTTCTTATTGTGCGTGTTTGTAAGACATTCAGATGCTGTTGGCACTATATAAATAATGAGTATAATTAATGGAGTGCTTTAATAATGGACCTGTTTTCTGGGAAATAAATCAGTAATCTAGTCTGAACTGATCAAATTTCATCCATCTCAATGACATTTTTGTTACTCTGTCACGTGTAGGGCTAGGTCTATCTTTTTTTTCCTCACATACTTCATTTAGACTGTTTATTTAAATAAAATTGTTTGAGGTGTTCAGAAAGCTTTTGACAGTTTTTAACAAAGCTCTAGGAGGGAAACTATCAAAGAAGTTAATTGTCATGAAGTCAGAGATAAAGTGTTGCCGTTTCCCCAAAACTGGCCAGGAGACTGGCTTTGTGGTTGAATAAATGACCATTTAAAACAGATTGGGATATCTCAAGGTTATGGACCAGCTCCAGTATTTAATGTACTTATAAATGAGATGGGGGTGGTCGTGGTGGAAATCAAGATTTGCTGAAGACACAAAGTGATATAGATTGGACAGGACAAGAAAGGATTCTACATTACTCTAGAGATTCAGTCAAGTGAATAGCCCAAATGTTAACAAATGACATTCAGTATCACAAATACAAGCCTCTCATGTTCTCTGAAAATGCTAAAATTACTGGTCCACCCCACAAAGTTTCATATCACTACATCAGCTCATGAAAGGGAATAGGCTGGAACTATATACAGTTCAGTGAAGACCTCTGCTTTTTGACTACACTTGCAAACAAGATTTTAGGTGCTACAGGAACTAGAGTAATATATTTTTGTGTTGTGATGCCTTCAAAGAATTTAGTGGTACAGCCTAATGAAATATTGTGCAATATTGATTGTCTCCTCCCAAAAAAGATAACAGAAGGCTCTGAGATGAGTAAGGAGAAACAATACATACAGAGAGAGAGTCTAAAAGGAGATACTGAAGAGTTTTGGCTGTTTACCTCAAAGAGSTTAGAACAAAGGTACATAAAGTACTGGCAGGTATTGTACAGGCAAATAGAGTGCTTTTCTTTTTACTGTATCATGAGAGGAAAAACATGAACAGACAATGAAGCTGAAAAGCCATCAATAAAAAACAGATAGAAAAAGAAACATTTTTTGAGAAAACGCATCATTTGATTCTGAAACTCATTGCCACGTGCAATTTTTGAGATCAAGAATTCAAAGGGATTGTAATTTATAGTAGTGACAAGATTTCAAATTACCATATTTAGGAAAAGAATGTTGGAGAGAATATTAAACTTCATTCTGCAGAATACAAATTAGTCTCTCTCAGGCTGGGAGGCAGACCATCTTCTTGCTGAGAGCTTCTTCCTCTGTAGCATCTAGCCACCTTCAGAAAGAGGATAGGTGTGTGTCCTGATTCAATTTGGCACTTCTTATTTTTTTGAAATTCTTACTATTGATTTTCAAGAGAGCTAATTATATGACTAACTGTTCTCCAGTCTAAATCAAATATTCATGTCTGTCCCACAGGGACTATTTTGAATCAACTGATTTGATTTTTTTTCAAATGCAAAAAGGCAGAGGGGAAGAAACACGTGTCAGATGCAGTCAGATTACAGAGTCATAATCTGATGCAGCTATGTCAATAATACAGCTCAATATTTGTGAAATCTTAGTTTTCTATCAATAAGAAATATGTTAATTGACTGTTTAACTTTGGTTAACTTCTTGGAATTGGAGTTTGGTTAACTAACTTGGAGAACTTCTGGTTCTCACCAATATCAGTGGGAATTAGATTTCAGATGTTTTTTAAAAATGTAGTCTCTGGGAGCTTTTCTGTACTTGAGAAATACAGATGTCACTAAACTCAGCTGTCTTTCTCACAGGCATAGAAGACTATTTTAATTATGGTAGCAATTGGCAGGATGCTTGCTTCCACCTGAAACGTGCACAGCTAGCACCTTTGCCAGACATTCATTTTTCTTTGTGTTAACTAAATCTATTTTGTAATGATTCAATATCACAGTCTGTCATTATGTGATTAGTATTTTAAATACATATGTGTGTGCCAGAGCCAACTATCTCCATTTTGCAGTCTTTGCCTCTTCCTACAGATTGCCTGCATACTTCTACTCCTTGTTTAGGGCTAGAGTCTTCTAAAGCAGAGATTCTCTAATATCCTTAGCATGTGTTCCYAGATACAAACTCCTTATGGACAAATCAGGATCTGTCTCCTTTTAGATGCCCAAGAGACTACCTGGCATCCCACTTTCATTCACACACCTGCTTTGTGTACAGACAGATGTTGCTCTACATGCAAAAGCAGCAGGAAGAGAATATTTACACAGTTTTTACTCCTTTTGGTGCTGTTAAGTAGAAATAGAGCACAGTCTGTGGTTCACAGCTGTGAACATACATTTCTATGAGACCTTAACCTTGTGAATAGTCCCAAATTGTTCCAGTGACGTCCTTCAAGTGGCATGTTGTTGTTCAGGTGAAAGGGAAAGATTGTTTCCACGACACTAAAGAACTCTGGTTCCACTCCTCCCTCTTACTTTAAAAATTAATTCCCTATTTTAATATTTCTTCATCAGTATTTCAACAATAACAAAACAAGCCACACAGTGTTATTGCTCAGACTCTCAATGTAATACTCATACAGCTTGTAGCACAGTAGGTCTTGACCTGGATGTGGAATTTAAGTGCTGTCACCAATATTAATAACATATTGAAACACATTGACTTACAAAACTTCTGAACTTTGCTCAGAAAACATAAATGTCTGAGTATGAAAATATCCCACTTACTGAACTTTGATAGGCTTTCAAGATAGTACTTTAGGGTTTGTTTTATCTAATTAAAAGAATAAGCAGTGTTATAAAGATTGGTATCTACACATCTAAGGTCCAGTGCTTCCAGCTGTTCCCAAGTGTTCCTCCTTATGGTCTGTTTTCACATGCCATTGCATGCTGTCACTTTGGTACTCGGTAAAAGCAAATCTAGTGGGGATGTGAATCAGGATAAAAATACTAATGCTTGAAATTTGTGCAAATGCTGTTTTGCAATACTTGTAGTTGAGCCAGAACTTAACTTTTTTTTTTTGAGGTGGTGTGCAGGAATCTCCGGAAGTTTGAAGCCAGAAGTTGAATAGCATTATTTTGTCTGGGGAAAAACATTTTCAGGACAGCTGTAGTTGATTCATGTAAAACTGATGCTTGCTTTCTAATATATAAATACTAAAGGTTATGCTATTATAACTAATGCAGTGCTTGATGATATCATTCATGTTGCTGTTCCTGAGGTTGAGTGATTATGTGAGAGTCTCAGTTTTCAGGCGAAAATACAAAGTAATCTCTAGATGTCTTATTCTGGGAGAAAAACTTGGATAGCTACTTTAAGGTCAATCCATAGGTCAAAAAAAAGCCAGAAGCTTAGAAGAGAAGTAAAAATCTGCATTTTATTTCATTGTTTTAAGCCAGCTTTATCGTGTTTGAGACCTGATTTATTTTTTCTAATGCACTTCATTGGCAGCACTAACATAGCTTTTCTTGCTAGCATAAACATTAATTGAGGAAAGCGTGGTCACTCCTACAAGTGAAAGAAAACAATGGTAAGCAATTACACTGTAGCTTTAAAAATATTGTGCCGTTCAACTGTCAGCTGTAGTCCCCTGCCACATGCTGAGCCTAGGTGTGGTGGTATGCCAACCAGGAATATTACTGATTTATATCCACATGACAGTTCACATTCAAACTCTTAAAGCCATTTCCCCATATTTTTAGTACTCATTATCACTGAGAATAACTGTCTCCAAAGACAATCCTCTTAAAATATTTCAGAGACTTAATCATAAGCCTGCAGTGGATGTGCCAGGAGGTATTTCTCCTTGGCAAGGGAACCCGTTGCCCCAGTGGACTTTAATTATTCGGATGGTCTTGCAATTGAGAATGAATATGGCATAGCTCAATCTGGCCATGTGAGACAGAGCAAAGAAGTATGGGTGATGAATACTGAACAGCTGCAAAAATATGACATGAATGACAAGAAAAAGGGAGAGAGAAATGGAGYCTTTCAGAAGTTTCTTGTTCAAGACAATTCCAATAGAGAAAAGACATAAGGATTCTTTGGGGGTTTTTTCCCCTCAAAGTCAGCAAAATATTTTTTAGCCTATGCTAAGCAGGAAACTGCTTCTTGTTACAATATTTATCTTCATTAATCACAAATTTTAAATTTTAAATTGTTTGTTCTCAAAGCAAAAAATTTGAATTAAAGCCATTTTACTAAACATTTCAAATTGTTTAGTAAATGTTTAGTAAATTGTAAATGTTTAGGGAACATATAATAACTTGTTTACTAAACAATTTTAATTGTGTAGTGTTAACTTACCACCACTTTTAACTAGGCTTCTGGGTAAACATTTTATTTACTATCTTATCTTCAGGGTGAAGAAACTAAAAATTACCATCCACAAAAGGAGCATTTCTTTGTTTGTTTGTTGTTTAAACAAATTAACTGGTTGCTTTCAACTTTGCTTCCATGCAGCATTAATTACATGTCATATGTAGTATGCCATTTATATAGAACAGTCCACAGCAACTGGGGGCTGTTGGCTTCCAGCGTTCATTTTTATACCCCTTAACATAAATGTTACCGTCAAATCTTGTTATGTTAGTAGAACATACCACTGAGGTCTCCATCATGAAAACCTGCTAGTAAAGCTAATCATATGTGTAAATGTTTGTAAAATTGGGGCCCATGTTAGCAGTTTTGAGAGAGAATATTAATTGCCATTGGATACTCCTTCCAGTGGTGAACTGTATTTTTTTTAATAGAAATGTGAATGCACTCAGTAATCAATGTGTTGAATTGATAATAATGGATTGTTCCTGAAAACACAAACTACTCTATATTGATATGGAATAATAATCAGGGAGCAAATTCATTTACTAAACAAAACAGGATTTGGGAAGTATTAAGAATTATGCACAAACTTGCATCAAGTTTATGAAATTGTATCTGTCTTTACAGAGGGGCTCTTTCTTCATTAGGGAAAATTTCTGTAACCATTTCAGAGTGTACAGTATAGTATATATTTGACATGCAAATCAGTGATTTGTTTAACAAGCTATTAACTGCTAGCAGTGTCCCCCAGGGGTCAGTACTGGGTCCAGTCTTGTTCAACTTCTTCATCAATGACCTGGATGAAGACACAGAGTGCACCCTCAGCAAGTTTGCTGACAATACAAAACTGGGAGGAGTGGTGGATACGCCAGAGGGCTGTGCTGCCATTCGGAGAGAACTGGACAGGCTGGAGAGCTGAGCGGAGAGGAACCTCATGAAGTTCAACAAAGGCAAGTGTAGGGTCCTGCACCTGGGGAGGAATAACCCCCTGCACCAGGACAGGTTGGGGGTTGACCTGCTGGAAAGCAGCTCTGCGGAGAAGGACCTGGGAGTGCTGGTGGACACCAAGTTA
>NW_020448230.1:465765-496494 GCF_003343035.1 Apteryx rowi
GTGAGGCAACGGGCACAAACTGAAACACAGGAAATTCCATCTAAACATGAGAAAAAACTTCTTCACTGTGAGGGTGTCGGAGCACTGGAACAGGTTGTCCAGAGAGGTTGTGGAGTCTCCTTCTCTGGAGATATTCAAAACCTGCCTGGACGCGATCCTGTACAATGTGCTCTGGGTGACCCTGCTTGAGCAGGGGGGTTGGACTTAGGTGATCTCCAGAGGTCCCTTCCAACCTCAACCATTCTGTGATTCTGTAATTGCATAAGATAAAGGCAAGGAATGTGGCCGCAAAGTCAGTGATGATCTACTGTAGTATGAGATAGTGTTGTGCAACTGGAGTATTATTGAAACACAAAGCCACAAAAGGACAAAGACTCTTGGTCCCAGATGTTGGTCCCTCTCGAAGTTGCATAGTACATCAGCCAGTCCAGTGATGCTAATCAGCCTAATAGCTATTTTAACCAGATTCTGGCTCATGTCAGGACTGTGTTCAAGGGGAGTTGCTGTTCCCTAATCTCTCATTAATGTAATAAGGTGTTTGAGTTTCTTATTCCTGCCATAAATCAGAAGCTGCCATTTACTTGAGGTTGGATGAGCCTCAGGATAAGGAGAGGGATGGAGAAATTACATAAAGGCAACTTTACCCCTTTGACTTAGTGTCCTTCTCTAGAGCATCTGAGGATCTAGTTTTGATCCTCTCTTTGTTTTGGTAGCTGAAGCCATAGGCTTTCCACCATGCTAATGAATGCAACTGCTCTGAGAACAGTAATACAATGAACACTTCTGTTTTGAGGAAGAAGTTTATCTAAGAAATGTATCTGCAGAGCATGGTACCTACCTTGGAAATAGCCAGCCTTCATGGGATGTATATTCATGTAGAACCTGCTTCCTTGAATATTGTTGATTCTGTGTTTATCTTCACTTGGTGCATGCTATTTTGTTCCTCAGTACATCTGTGGAAGAAAAGAGATGCTGTAACTGCATGTAAGACCAGGGTCCAGAGAACTGTTTGCTTCATGAACCATTTAACTTGTAAAGGGAGCAACTAAATTTTCAGTTTTGAACAGTGGTGCAAAGCCCTACCAATCCCACTGCAACATAAATAATAGTTAATAGAGCTGATCTGATAGTGATAAACCTAAGGGATTTATTGTTTGGTTTTTACACTGCAAGTAGCGTGTATTTGATGCTTACTGTCATTATGTCTTCTTCACACTAATTAAGTGTGCCAAAGTAGGGCAAAAGTKGAACATGCTTTCCACTTTCTGTGTATGCGGGATCAGGCCAAGCCATTTGACTCATGCACTCTCTGGCAGTGGTGCTGTTCATTAGTCCTGGGGAAGCCTGCATGCTCTACCTTGTCCGGGGTACCTTGTTTTAGCTGGGCCAGATCCATGCAGTTGTGTGAACAGAGCATGGGCTTGTGCTCAGGTGCAAAGTGAACTGATGACATGCCCCTTCAGGGATCCTGTGCTTGTGTGATGACAAGTCTTTTCATKAACATGTTCTGAAACCCTGGAGTTTGCTCTCCTTTTCCAAGCAGTAACTTGCATTCAGACCATACAGTTTTTCAGGCATTCAGCAGGGATGAGCTGCTTGCAAATTTTTGCCCTAGCTGAAATATTCAGTGCCAGAGTTAAGATCAGCCATCCAGTGTTTCCATCGTGAAACAGGAGATGAGTCTTCACAGCTTTAAGACTCTGTGGCTCTCCTGCTCATTTCATGTAATGTCTTTTGAAAGCTTTGGGACTGACTTCTTAAAATATACAGCCATTTATATTAATATTTGTTTGGGCAAGTTAGCGTTTGAATCCATAGCTGTTTGGTAATCATGTTTTAATTTTTCAACTTATTTAGACACTAGTTACCACTTGTGTTTTTTGAGTAGTGCTTTCCATGGAACAGTAATTGATAACAGTAATAACAGCGAATGGGTTGGTTCCCTATATTTCTGCTGAAATTGTCTTTTGCTGTATCATCCTTCTGTATAGCATTTAGTTTTACAGCATCCCCCTGGCTTGATAACTTCTCAGTTGTGAATCTTTCTTCCTTTCAGAAACAAGAAGTTTATTAATGTAAAGGAATACGTAGGAATATGTAAAAATAAAGGATTTATTTTGAAAGGCTAGTCAAAGAGAAGAAATTACAAAATAATGTAAAAGTATGAAGGCAAACAAGAAAAAAATTCTAAACTTAGTAGAGCCCCAGAAAATGTCTTTAATCAAAGTTAGGAGTTTGGATCACTTTCAAGCTGAGCAAGAGGAATGAGGAAAACGCAGAAAAAGCTTTCTTTCTGCAAGGGTTGGCTTCCTGACACTTCTATGGGCACATGTTGTGACTAGGGGACTTTATTGCACAGGACTTGCATTTAACTATTTCTTGCATACACGACAAGGGTATTCTGTGGGCCTTTTTGCAAAAGATTCCTTTTCCTACTCTGGGAGAGTACAGGAGTTGGAATGAAACCTAAGTTAACATGGTGCTGTAGGGCTACAGTATGCACAGCTTCAGGGTTTTCAGGAGGCTATCTGATTCCTGGACAGTTTCTCAGGCTTTCCAAGTTATCCTGGGAGAATGTTTGAGGAGGATGCAAGGACATCTCTTAAATTGCTGTATTCCTGCAGTTGGCTAGAAGGAATTATGGTGATCCTCTTAGAGGTGCAGCATAGAATTTGACCTCTTATTACTGCTTGTAAATTATTTCCCAGTCTTTGGAAGAACTTCGTAAAGGTTGTCCCAGAAGACTAAAAATGGCGTCAAAATTCCTAACTTTAATTGGAAAAGGAAATTCGCAATCTTGGTCTCAGTTTTATTGCAAAATAGTCACTCAGAAGTCCTTTCCTAATTGCATTGCTCATGTAATAAATAGCTTCTTTATCTGCTTTTCTTGTATCAAAGGCAGGAATAAAATACAGTATACTTTGCTATTTCAGATTTTGCACTGTGCTCAGTAATGCATGATTTAATATCTGTAGAAACTTCTTTGTCTTTTGCAAATAGTGACAGGTAGAATGCTCTATGTTCTGATTTTACACACTGTGAAAAAAACAATGAGAAGTAGAGCCTTGTGTTTTATAGTATTTCTCCAAATAGAAACAAAAATGGGCAATAAATCATAGAAATGTGAACAAGTATATTCCCAGTGTAGAAATGCATGGACAACAAACAGGTCTTGACTCTTGTACAGGGAGCAATGCTTTGGACCTTCTGTTTCTGGTATGTGCATAGTAGAAACTGAATCTCACTGGAAATAGTTCTGTCAAACAATGTTAGGTGTTTATTCCTAGAAATAACAGAATATGGAAAGATTTTTGCATGGCATCTTGATAGGAATCTTTGATATTGATGTTATTTTAAAATAACACTTATATATCAGACTGTTTTCTTTCTSCATGTCAAATTCTTTTACATCCTACAGTAATACTTCTTTAGAAGAACAATATTGCTTGTCTACATAATAAAAATACATTGGAAGTGGGAATGATGTCAGAATCTCCAGAGAATAAACCTAGACTCTCTTAGGATTACCTAAGTACTTTTTGTTTCTTGACGGAATTATTGCACAAAGGAAACAGGGAAGAACTCCTCTAGTAGGGCATTTCTGGCTCAAGGTAATATACTCCTCAGCTCTGCACACTCCTACTAATACTACAAATATGAGAGAAATAGAAAAGCTGTTGTGATGAAACCCTGGCTCCATCCAAGTTCATGGCACTTTTGTCATTAACTTCAGTCAAGCCAGGGTTTCACCCACCAGGGTTTCACCCACCAGTTTGCCTTTTAAGCACCCTTCCTCTTTTATATGCTGAACATCTGTTCCTAAGGCAACTGCATCCAATTACACCTACCCGTACATGGTCTTTATTGTATGTTCCTAAGCACTATTGAGGARCTCTATTTAAATTATAGAATGACTTATTTTAACAAATGTTCAATTTTAATTTTCTTTCATCTTGAACTTGGTATTTAATTAGTACTTAATAGCTTGTCCCAAAATGGGTAGAGAGCATCTACAGCAATTAAGGAGAGACCACTTTTTCTTCCCATTGCCTAGAAAGATGACTACCCAGAGCCTTGGGTGTGAAAGGAGGAAGAACATATATATAGTCATTCTTGGTTTTAGGTTAGGAGTTGAGGTTGGAGACCTCTAACAAAGCATGCAAAAGAAGCACTGGAATAGGAGGAGAACATCCTGAAACAGGTCTGCTACCAACAGAAAATTTCTCTTCCCCTGAACAGGTCATGCACTGCCCCCACCCCTTTGTTCTTGCTAAATGCTAAATCATTATTTGTGTGTTTCCAGAAGCAGTCTGGAAAACTAAAAATAGTTAAGCTTCAATTTCCCAGACTAATTTTCAAGTTCTGCATATTTGGGCAGAAGACCAGGATCCCCAAAGATTTTAGGGAGTCTAAGTTTTATTGATTCTGGTGAGAGTTAGCTGTCCAAATATAAGGATCTGTACCAAAGATTTGTTCTACCTTCTTGGTCTTTATTTTCTTGCTTGCGGAGTTTCCCTAAGATGTAGCATATGATCTGTGACTATTTGCATGTTGTTCTCTGGCAGAGGGTCTTTCTGTTGCCTGATTTGGCACCACATTTGTTCCTGAGCTTGTAGGTCATTCTTTCAACCCAGGCCATCTATTTCTTCTCCTTCATTTCTGTTATCTCTGCCACAGTCACCTCATCTACTCCTGCCTTCCCTCTCTCAAGTGCCAATGACTTTTTTTCCCCATTTACTTAGGTTTCTCATCTGTTACCTTTTTGTCTTTCCCCTGATAGCCAGCTGCACTGCACGTCTGCAGTACTAGCTGTGGATAGATAAAGATCACACATAGGAGGGAAAGAGACTCAGAAGGACTGACAACATACTGGGTACTGATGCGCTAAAAGAGAAACTACAAACATGTTCTAAATTTTCTATAGGAAGCCCAAAGAGACAAGCTGGCCAATGCCAGAATGACAGTTCTAGAAACAGTTGGGGGAAAAGGAGTTTGTGTTTAAATTTAAAAGGAGTGATGATAAATTTGTAAATGACAAAAAGGATTTTTCCAAGTGGTTTCAAGCTAAAAGTCAAACCTGTTTTTATGCTGTATGATAGGATCTATACAACTTTTGGGCACCAATACAAAAATTAGGAATACAAAGCAATATTTGTAGCACAGAGGAACATTTTTCCCAATTTGTTTGTGTGCAAGTCATTCATCTGTTCCTCGAAGAATGAAATATTAGTAAATTACATGGAACCCCTCCACCTTTTTTAATCCAGCCTTTTCTGAAGAGTCTGGGAAAGCTGTTTGCCTTTCTTTCAAAGCTCCTGCAGGTGAAATGACAAAGGGGTTTCACAAAGCAAATGCAATGTAACTTGCCCGAATTCTGGTTTTGGTAGTTATGATGTTCTGAGGTATTCATATGCCTATCTGAACTTTGGCATTAGCATGACAGGACAATTAGGAAAAAAGACATTTTGGCAAAAACAGAATAATAGGGATAAAATATGGAAATGTAAACAAAACATTCTGAATCAATTTAGTAAATAAAAAAAATACAAAACAGGGTAAAATACACAAACTCGAAGAGATTGCTATGGAAGTCTACGAGTATGTATGTGAGAATGCCAGATGAAGCATTACATTGCAGTGGGCCGAATTCATGTCTGATGTTGAGGTCTGTGAAAACTGATAAGGGAATAAATAGTACAAGAAAGGCATTGAAGAATAGAAATGATATAGCAAAGGGAATGAAAGCTTCAAGCAAGTCAGAAGAGCTAGCACTAGGAAGAAAACTAGGTTTTTCTTGTGTTGAAAATAAGTTTAAGAAGTGTCAAGATTTATGGTATCTTTATACCTTTCTCATACTCTCATTTAAGTGCATCATGAGCTGAAACATTAACACACAAACTGACTGTACCCTCAGCATGTTTTTTTAAGAGGTGAGTGCTAGCTAGGCAATCTTGTAATTGCTGTATTGTTTTGTTTTGTAGGTAGGCAAATAAAGCAACTTTATCTGACATAACCAAACCAAAAATTCAGACAACCTAGTGACAGTCTGAAATTACTCTTGCCTAGAACCATGTAAGTGCTAAAGAAGAATGCCAAGAAAATTCCTTCAAATTGAATATTTTCCTCTCTTTATACTATATCTTAAATATCTAAAATAAAAAGGCCAGATCTTGGGTATTCTTTTTGCTGACCTATGAGTAAAGGGATTTAATTGTTGTTTGAGTATTTCCCTGGTTTAGAGATTCTTTGGCCAGCAAATTCAGCTGTTCCTGCTACAGGACACAGAAAGGACAGCTCTATTATGTCAAGTAGATTTTAGGGTCAGGAAAATGGAATATGGTTGATCATCTTTGCATGAACAGCAAGTCCCTACATGCTGTTTTCTACTGATGTAGTTTAAAATAGCCCAGCCCAGTACCAGTTCAGAATCACAGGAATGGAAAGGATGGAGTAACGTATTGATGTGGTCTGTCCCATCTCCAGATGTGCTATGTACTAGGAATTTGGCTCAAAAAGGTACCCTTTTTTTCTTCCTCTCCAGATAAACAGTTGTTTTAAACAAGGCAACACTGAAATTCACAGTGTTAGCTCCTTTCCTTTGCTTAGTTTCTTAGCCTATGCATGTGCAAAAAGACGCATATCCAAAAGAAGATTGTAATCCTGATGTTACAGCATTCTGGACTTTTTCGTTGTTTTAAATATAAACACATTGGTTCAAACGCACACAAAACAAATGCATGCACGTACATGTGTATGCACACATGTATGAGAGAAACCAGTTTTAACCAGTGCTGTTGGGATTTAACAGAGTAGCCTTGGTGAAAGCTGTGTCCCTGAACAGAAACGGTTAAG
Source organism: Apteryx rowi (assembly GCF_003343035.1). Taxonomy (NCBI): domain Eukaryota; kingdom Metazoa; phylum Chordata; class Aves; order Apterygiformes; family Apterygidae; genus Apteryx; species Apteryx rowi. The sequence continues at coordinate 472,618 of NW_020448230.1, forward strand.
TTTTCTCATAACAATTACCCTCAGAGAACATTATGTAATGATCCACACTGACATGTTTGGATGGTTTCTTTACATTGACTGACTGTTCTTACAGTTCATTTTCCCCCTCCCTTTCTAATCATTTAATTCATTCCCTTGTATAAAACCCATTAGTTTTGCACTGAATTTATCGTCTGTATCATAGCTATAGATTTGTTCAACTAAGGCATTTTATAGAAGCCTTAATTTAGCCTTTTCTACAGTCGCAGCAATGAATATTGTAGTTTGACAACCAGTTATTTCAAACTGCACACAGCACTCCTATTCTTGAGTGCTGTTCATAGAGAAATGGAAAAATTAATACGGAAGTTTGATAGAAAAGTCTATGTACTATGCTTTTTACCTTCCTTTTTCCGCCCAGGTAAACCTCTTGGGGGATATAGAGAGAAGGCAGCAGAAAAGAAATCTGTGCTATTTTCCTATGACTAAACCATAGTCTGCTCTGGCTGCTCTACAAAGAAGCCTGTAAGCACCCACAATATATTTAAAATTGTGAAAAGGTCACTTGCTTAGATACTCAGTAGAATTCAAAGGCAGATTTTTTTTTTAAGCATGAATTGGAATGTGCCTTGAAAAAGAAATTTCAAAATACTGCAGAAGTCTTTGTGACATACATGATGCATAATGTTGAGCAGGAGCTAGATAAACTCTGTATAATTTGAAATAATGTGGCAATAACACTGAGCTGCAAAGTGCTATTAAGTCTGAAACACAGAAATGTGATTTCAGTTTATTTCTGAATGAGGAAAACGCCTTGTCCTCGTTGTATGTCTCTCTCCAAGGCAACTTGTTGGGCTTTGCATACACTCATAATGTGAAAGTTTTAGATTTCTAAATGGTTATTCAGTGAGCTCCAGGATCCACAGACAGGATAATTACTGTTACAGAAAGATACCATTTCACCTACTATGTTTGCCAAACCCTAAATCAGATATGCTTACTCTGGGCTGGGCTCTTGCAAATCTGGACATCTTGCAAATCTAGACATCAAAACACTAAAGCATAACCCGTTACCAATGATAGCGTTCACTCCAATGGTATTACTTGTGGATATAAACATAGGAATTACCATGATTGATTTGAACTGCAGTCCATCTAATTGTTATCTGATCCTCAAGAGACAGCAATGTTAGGCTACTCTGAGAAGTTGTTTTGAGACAACCTCTCTAGGAATTTTTTTTTCTGATCCTTTAAGAGTTAGCTATTAAAAATAAGGGTTAAGATACCCTCTGTTTTTGTATTTCGATATTTTACAGGTTCAGATATGGCTTTAAAATAATTCATCAGCTTGGCTATATATATTTAACCAGAACAAGATAAAAAATACTATGTAATCTATAATTAAAGATATGGGATCATTCTCTTAGACCATGCAAATAACAGTGGATATCACTGGTAGGATTGTCATTGATTTACTTCAGAATTCTAGAATGACCATAAAGATAGAAGAGGCTTAGGGTGATGCCAGCGGGTTGATATGAAATGAAATGATGTGTTGCTAAGCAGTGAGCAAAGCTTAACTAGCAAAGCAAATAACAATGAATAAATTGCAGAACATCGTCTCATTCCCTATGTGTCTTATACCTTAGGAAGCAATGTGTCTGAAATAAGAACAAGAACAGGTGATCTTTGTAAGGGAGTTTAACCTAACGTATTTATATATCTTATACTTGAAAATGGAAAAAGTGACTATACTGATATCTGTGCATCCCAGTTGCTTTGACGGAGGACAGGAAGACGAAGGTGTAATTTTCTGAAGTATCAACAGAAAAGAGACCTACTTTGGTCTTGATCTATATCCCAAATCAAATTAAAATCTGCATGTTTTTTTCTGGAAGTGGGAGATTTGTATGAAAGTATATAGTCCAGCTGCATGAAGATTTAATTGGATATTCATCCCCTGTAACTAAAAAACGAAGTAGTAAAAAACTCGCATACATAATCCATTCAAAAGTGCATCTATAACTTTGAACATAAAATATAAGTGAAAATTCATTGACTCTATTTCACAATATCATCCTTTTACAAGTTTGACTTGGATATCTTTAATGCAGTTCAGATTTTCAGTTATCTGTAAAGGTACTTGAACTCTATTGTCTTAATGATAGGATTGATTCTAACCAGTGACAGACAATGTTTTAGGGTCTCGAAGAAGTGAAATGTGGCAGCTACTGAAAAATGAAGTGTCTATATCTCATGATGAGGTCAACTTGTTCTAGTCTTATAGATATTTTTCAAAGTAGGTGCTCTATAAATTGTTTAGACATAATTAACAAGTTTAATAGACTTATTACATGCTTCAAGACAGTAGCAACTGAACAAGGAAATAAATAAGAACTAGCTTCTGATAGACTGTTAACTGAGACTGACATGAAGCCATACACAAGCCTTGCCACTTGGAATAAAAGTATCAATGGAAAATGACATAGAAACAGCAAGTGTGGTTAGTAAAGCAAGGACACTTATATGTATAATGCCTGTAATGTACTAGTAGTCTGAAGTTCTTTGCCAAAATATTTCACTCCTTTAGAATGGAAATGCTTTTTTTTTTCCAAGACAAGATCAAAATCAATTAAAAAGGAAGTATGAAGAAAATAATGTTATTGCTATACACTGGAAACACTTTCTTCCCCAAATCAGAGCACCAGCAAGGCCCATTTGACAGTGTAATGTTTCAGATGACCCAGGCTATACTAATCATTTGCCTTTTCTTGAGGAATCTGTAGCACAACATTAACCACCCAACAGTATGCAATAAGATGRATATTGGCTTGTCTTGGATACATGTGCCCAGTCATGTCTCTCTACCCTAAGATATAGCGCTCTGCATTGGCCAGGGTTTCCTTTGTTTTGAGGGAAAAAAAATTGCTTTGGGATAGTGCAGCGAAATTGAAAGTGTGATCATATATTTAGACATRTAGATTCTTTTCACTGCATATTAAGAGAAATAAAAGCCATGAATGCAAGATTTCTGTCTGTGCAAGCATCTTTGATTGCTAAGGTTTGAAGGGCTAAAATATTTTGGCTGAAAGTCCTTGGCCAATTGATACCAGTTTTTCCACTGACTACAATAAGCCTGGGATTAGATTTCTTTCTTAAATGGAGTATAAACTGCAAAATGTGTGCATATTAGACTGTAATATTATCTGCAGTGCTTGAGAGTCTTCATGTACATGTATACTGTGTGGTTCTTTTTGTCCTTATGGATATAACATAAACTCTCAAAAATAATTAATAGCCATTGGATGTGTCATAGCAAGATGAAAACAAAATGGAAAAAAASTTTCAACTTTAATGATTCTAATAAATTAGGATTTCGTGCCAATTAAAGACTGAGGTAAGTAAACTTAAACTACAAGGTATTTTATCACAACAGGCATATGTCAGGATGTATTGTCATGTAAATATTTCTTTAAGCTGATTAAATGGGGAGGTCTAAATAAAAGTCTTTACCTCAACAAATTTCCCGCTACAGGAAGAGTTGAGAAGTGGTGTGACTGAAAGGACAAAAAAATATATAGTTATTCTAGAACGTACTGGGTTCTTTAGCTTTCCTGTTATTTAGGGTTTTATTAAAACAACCTGAAATTGCATTGCTTTTAAATGTATTTGTGCACTGCTATTTTTTTGGAGAATTTTCTTTCTAAATGGAAGTATGTAGTCTGAACTCTTGTTACTGTGCTGTTGCCAAACATTTTATTTGCAGAATATTGTACATACATTCTTCCATGCTAGTTTTTTGCACTTACGGGTGGAAAAAGTCCCACTCAAAATCCGGAACTTCACTGCCACATTCTCCCTCATATGCCTCTTCAAAATTTCCCTTCCACGCTATCTAGAGAAATACTTTAACCTGGTAACAAGAGTTGGTTTTGAATACTGCTCCCAGCTTGGCCAAGAATTGGGCATATTMTTCTATTTTGCCATTACGTTTCGTCCCAGATCCTGTTCTAGCTGTCGTCTTGTTATACCCTCCTTTTATTGTGTTTAGCTTGTATGCTATTGGGGGAAAACACTCTAAATACTTTGACAGTATTTTATGCTTTTACAGTATGTAGTATTATCAATCCCAGTTTAGATGAATTCTGAATGTCACCACAAGGTAAGTATTAATAACCTGTGCCTATTGATTATACAACGAAGGGTCAGTGCAATCCCTGTCTGACACCAGGAGGCTGCACAGCTGCAACCCAGTTAAACAACATGGGAGGAGCTGTGCCACACTAGTTGTTGTTAGTGGAAGGACTACAGCACCCTCAGGTCCTCTCTCACTAGTTTATGTCTACGCTGGTCAATCTCTGTGATTTGCCACGGTACCATACAGTAGCGTCCCTAATGCTTTTTAACTGATGGGGATCTCAACAACAAGTTTTGTAGTAGGCTTGTCTTTATGTACACGTATAATACAATAGGAATTTAAAAGAACTGCCTTACAAAACAAGCATATAGTTTATTCATTAGGTTGATAGTGCTATCAGGTCAAGAATATTTTGTTGTTATATTCTGGAAAACATAGAAAATGTTTATTACCTTGCAAAGGACCTTGTAACTTTCTCCCACTCCTCCCTTTTCATGTTGGACCCAAGTTGCCCCATGCCTGTCTCTGTGACTTTGGGAATAGCCAGAGAAGTCCCTACTGACGGCTACCATGAACGCACAGGAACTCTGCTGCATTTACTAAGCTTGTTTTTCAGCAGAAAAAGATACTTTATTCAGCTTTGTCATAAAAGGAAGGTCAAAGCACAGAGTTTTGTAATAAATTTTTGTTGTTCACCTCACAAATGAAGTCACAGGACAGGTGGGGTGTTCGGGGCCTTCTGACTCTCTCCTGCAATTGAGCCATTTTTCATGCTCAGCCTGAGTTGCCACATGCCTGTCTAAGTGACTTTAGGGATAGCTCAGGAAACCGCCCCAGAGGGCTACTGGGCAGGTGAAGTATACTTCCTATTCTGGCATATTCTTCCTGTCCTGGGATACTGGGCTTGGTGCAAGGACATGCACCACCAGTACTTCGTGCAAGAGGGAAAGAACAGCTCTGGAAGGACTTACTGAAGGTTATAAACGAAGACACGACAGCAAGAGATGGTGGGGATAAATCCTACTATTCTCATGGTAGGATCTGTCTCTTATTGTATTCTGTTGAACTGGTTAAGGAATTGAATTGATAAGGGAAAATAACGCCCTTCTTAAATTTATTCAAAAAAATGTAGTACAGCAAAGCTAATTCAAAAGTTTAAACATATAATTAGATAGTAAAATAGCCCATGTAACAGTCAACTTCTAGATCTTTAAGTCTCTCAAGTTTACAGTTGAATGGGATTGTATTTCAGAGGGTGTAATCAGCTAAGTTTACCTCATAATTTGTCTTATATGCTACTCTTCCTGTGTTTTTGTGCAGACAATTGGAGGCCAGAATAAAGACTGTGACACTTCACTATGGTACAGTAGCAGTGCATTCTTGAATGCCTAAGTACTCAGGCCTGTGCTGAACTTGTGTTTTTTTTAGGTATGCAGCAATGCAAGCAGAGAAAAAATAGTCCTGGAAAGCTTAAATGATTATCAATAACCTATAGCGTGTGCATGCTGATGTATAGAAACTCTTAGTTTCTGTAACAGTTTCTTTCTAAGTGTTATTTAGAAAGGGTATACTGTTAMTGTTTTGTGGATTGCAAAGGAAAGCAAAAATAAGATGTTTGTGATTCATTAAACTGTTCCTGCAACAGAATACTTGATAAGATACCTGTAAGATCAAGATCTGATAAAGGTGACTTTAATGTCCCTATTAATATAACAATGATGTAAATATGAGTGAATGATTGGTGTACCTAAACATGCAAGTGTATTAGCTSGTTCAGTTAGTGATTGAACAGATAAACTGAGGTGCAAAAGGTATGTTTAAGGAATAGGGATGTGAGACTTTTTTTAGGATGTTCGCTACATTTAAGCGCCCTATTTTTCAGGTGTTAAACAGTGGAAAACAACTGATTTTGATCTTACCTTCTGCCCCTTGATTTGTGACTATGTAAACCTCTGAACTAAGGCTAGACAGGGCCCAATGGACATTCATTATTCTTGCAAAAGTCATATCAAACCTGCCAGGCTTTTACTCAGAAACAGTCTAATGGCTTACCCCTGTCTGGACCAGGTAAGATAATTAGTTCAACAAGCTGAAGTCATTTTTATCTCACACTGTTGTGAATGAGCTCTCCAGTGGGTTTCCAAGTAGTATGTATGGTGAACTCTAATAATTCTACTGTGAAGTAATGTAAGGAATTCATTTCATCCTCACATATGCATTTTCTGCTTTTCTGGGTCCAAGCTATGCTTTCATATCACCAGAATGTGGCTGGAAAGGAGGGACTGTGTGTGGTTTAATATTTAATAGTTGCTAACTCAGTGTCAGACAAAGCATTCTGGATTCTGCTGATTTTGCTGGAAAAAAGACATCTGTAGTAGTTGCATAAATGTTTTTATCTTCTTTAACAGAAAAAGGTACTCAAGAGAACTTTCCTGTTTATAACCTGTATAAATATGAGGTTGGGTGTTTTGATTTGCTACAGAAGTTTGTTACATAATGACTAGCTGTAGAATACTATTCTCTTTTCATCTTTGTCCTGCTGGGTAGTTATGGACCTTACATGAGAGCATGGGGAGAGACCTGATTACTTTGTCACGTGAGTGATCTCAAATAGATGTGAAGCCTGGGTCTTTCACCTGCACACTGCTGTGCAACCTGGATCTCTTACAAATTTCTGTGTTTTGTTTCTGTGATTCCAAGGTGGCTAATGCGTTTGGAGGGATGATGTATTAATTAACAAGTATTTGATTATCTATGTTCTTTCCCAGTATGGAAGCGTATACTGCAGGAAAATAATTCAATAACTTCAAGTCTTGTGCATTCTGAGATATGAAGTGGCTGGTGATAGGATAGACAATAGTCTGATTTTTATAAGCAAACTAAAGTCATCTCTGTATTCTCCATGAATGTAAGTTGAAGAGGAAGGGAACTACATTTTGTGTGATGACTTCTCCTTGGCTCCTTGCTGTTCTTGGCAATATTTTTTCTTAACACATGATCAGCTAGCCTGTGAACAGGTGTGTGCAGGAAACAGAGGCAACTGAACAGGGGAAGTAAACAGTTTGAGTAATGGGATCTTCTGTCTCTGGTTATTGCTAGTGATATCTCTCTCCTGTGTGATTTTTTCCCATGATTTTATTCCKTTATGCATTGCACAGAGAAGGGAGCACATGGGGCCTAGAATGAACTTCTAGGAGGATTCCTTTTCTTGGTGTTCATGCTTCTGCAGTATGATGGCATCTGAGAGGAAGGCATCTCTTGTTGTATGTCAGGTTTAACTATCCACTGTATGATATGGTTGAAACTGCTTTTTCTTCTTGCGTGTTCCAAGACTTTGGTCTTTCTACCTCTATTGAGGCAATTTAAGAGAGTTTTGTAGTGATGAAATTGTGCTTCAATTCAGAGGCATTCTGACTTAGGCTGGGAGATTCCAGGGAAACTAACAAGATTGTCTGATTAACAACACTGCATTATATTTGCCCCCTTTTAGAAAAAGGATGAGATTTTTCAAAAGCCTAAAGCAGTCCTGACATTCCCCTTGTTTTCAAGGGGACTGTATGTTGCACTTCTCTCTTACGCCTTTGAAAGTCTGCTGAGTCATCTCATTTTCTTAAACTAAATTGAATCATTCCTCAACTCCAGCTTCAGTACTGTAGGTTCTTGCCTGAGTCTTAGGATCATCACTGATGGACACAGTAAATTGAAATAAGTGTTTTCTTTCTTCAAATAAATAAATAAATATATATCTTTCATTATTTAAAGTATTTTCAGAAAGGCCTTTACTTAGATATAAGTAAAGTTTCATTATGAAAACTTAAGGGACTTTATGCATAAGTACACTATAATCTAGTCAAATAATTCTAAGTGAATTTTTTAAATGTAATATTAGAACAGCTTTGTTTGCTGCTTCAGTTTTAAGAATGTCAGATCATGACGGAGTTGGAAGTCCCTGGCTAATTACCTGGGACTGAAGTTTGTTGCATGGCTAAGCCCACTTTTTGTATTTGTAGGCTTTTGTGGGGGAGCAGAAAAAATTTTCTTTAGATGTAATAAATTAAATGAGTAAATTTAGAATTTGAAGAGCAGATTGTAAGCTCTGAAATTAGAAAAGTCTCTTTTTCAGTCTATGAATGATGATGCAGTGTGTGATTTTAAGGATCTGGTAGCTCTAGACTCTTGAATGACACAATGACTGGACACAGTCCATTACTATAGTTCAGTTTATTATGAGAAATAAATTTCTGTGTCGAGTGAACTATTTTAAAATTCAAGATATGTTATGACAAACTAGCTTTTTGAGCCTAAGAATCCACTTCACTTAGGATATTTTAATTAAAAATAACATCAAAAGTTTGTGCCAATTTTTCAACTTCTAAATCAAATTGCAGTTTTCATCCACAAACAGCATAATAAAACCATAACATATAAAAGGTTAATCATCATAAGTGTCAAGCAGCAACTCTGCTTTACTACCTAAGAATCTGAGTAATTTACATCACTGCTTAAATGACTGTGTATATCTATATACTATAACTTGTTAAAAAATCAGCGAATTTACTGTGAAGGGCATCTTAGGTTTAATTTTATTTTTAAAAAGTAATTAAAAATATTTATTTTTAATTATATTTTTTGATTTATATATTCATTTAGCTGCTATAATGCAGCTTTCATCTGGGGAGAAACTAGTTAGATTAACATAAAACAACGTGAGAAGAATGTTATGGAGAGAGTTAGAAGTCTATAGAGAAGATATGTTAGCTGGTCTTTTTCACAAGGGAAGAGTTAGAAGGTGCTCAGTGAAATGATCAGGCACTAATCTTCAAACAACCATAAAGAAATTGTTTGGGCTTTTTTTAAATTTGTTTATTTTCTGCACTCTTGTAATAAGATTATAGAACTCACTGCCCCAGGATATGCGGAAGCTAAAAAGGAACAGGGCGTGCTGGAAAAGGAACGAAGCATTTATGGAGAACAGGTCTATTGCTAGTGACAGCCTTGATGCAGCCTCTGGCTGGTAAAGTCCCTCGATGTCTAATTACTGAAGCATATATGAGGGGAGTGGTCGTTCTGCTCCTGTTTCCCATACTTTCCAATAAGCATCTGTAGTTGGTCACTGATCATACTGGTACTCCCCATTAGGGGCAAATGTCAGCTGTGCCATAGCAAATGAATCCCCTTCCTCTCCCCCTCCAGAAAAAGGACACAAAACTGAAAGGAGAAAGTCTGGAAGTCAAGGAGTCAAAAATGTGGAGAGAGGGAGCAGGAGGGGAAACCTGGGTGAAGCACCTCCACCACTCCCTGAAGGCAGCCAAGGACCGGGGCAATGCTGCCCTGTGGTGCAGGGGGATATTTAAAAAGGTAAGAGGAAAAGTACAGCTAGGATGTCAAGAGATTGTGGAGGAGCTGGCAGAGGGGTGGCAGCCTTGTGTGGTTGAAGTGCATGTGCACCAAGGGCTCCCTCTTGCCACAGAAAGGGCTTCGCTCAGAGCTCCCATCAGCTCTGCTGTGAACATGGCAGTGGCCACTGCTCTGCAGAGGGTTTTTCAGTTCCCATCCTCCTGCCCCATGTCTGTGCAGTTAGCTCAGAGTACGTGCTGCCTGTTTCCGTCTTGCACAGGCTGCCTCCTGACACCCAGAGCTCCTGTTGGCTAGTGTCTGGGCAGAACAGAAGGAAAGGAAATGGCATGAGCAAAGCACAGCATTGTACAGGTGTTTCTGAAGAGCAGTTCAGAGGGAGTGGGCTGGAGTTCATGCAGCCTGCTAAAGAGGAGAGTGGATGATGCCCAGGCAGGCCCACAGGGCATAGCTGGTAAAAGGAGCTCCTAAGGGCTACGGGTGGTGGTGGCTAAGCCCTTGTCTGCCAGGGCCTTGAGAGAGAAGAAGGTTGCCAGATTCAGGGCAGCCCCCATCAGGAGCCAACAGTGGGGAACGCTGCAGGTGGGTCACCCTGTCAACCTCTAGCCTCACCCTCTGTGGCAGTTCATAAGCTCTGATCATTAAAACTATAGTCTTCTGCTTCCTGTTTTAAACTGCAGTTCTTCAATAACTTTAAGTAATTTCCCTCCTCTTGATTACTGGTCCTTATGCCTCTGATCTTCCACGAGTGAAAATTACTGGATTTGAGAGTTAACAGTGAAGTCCAAGGAAAAATAGGTTTTGCCTGTATACCTTCCAATCTTCATAAGCTCTCCATCTCAAAAAGAAATCTTCTCAGTGTTTCTTTTGTTTTATTTTCTGTTCCTTTTTCAAAAATCTTCGAGTTTTTTTAATTTGTTTTTTTGTCTTCCTCTTTATCTAAGAATGCTGAGGAAGACTAAGGCAGGTTGCTTCTGTTGAATGACTCTCTGAAGTCCTGAAAAAATTCATTCACAGTGAGAGATTTTCCCATCTGTTGTCCTGAGTCCATATTAAATAGGTTTAAGCAGAAATGAAAAGTAAACAAAGAGTTTTAAATAACCGGATTCAGCATCCTCTTTCTCTTTATGGAGAAGCTGCAGAACTCAGAAGCAACTGTGCTTTATTCTATCATAATTTCATGCTCTCATTATTTTTCAGTTATCCAACAAAACCTGAAGAGTTAAGAGCTATATTTAATGTAAGAAATGAGGAGAAACACCCTTCATGATCTTCTGTTTGAGTAACACCTCCTTCCAAGCATTCTTCATTCTTTGTAAAGAAGGAATAAAAGAGCAACATTTTTTTTGTTTGCTTTCTGCTGTTAGTCACCTTTCTACCATTTTCCTTTTTCAGTACCAGAAAATGTTTTCCTTTCAGGCTAAACCGTGCAGACTTTTTTTTTTCTTTCTTTTGTAAGAGGAGTTCTATGGGTAAGTGCAGATAAATTTCAGTGCTGTTTTTTTGAGTTAAATATCTTATTTCATCCTGGCTCTGTCTGGGCTTTCCTTCAACTTTTCCATACTGCTCTAATATACATTGTGACATTATTTGATTCCATAAGAAAAGAAAAATATAATAGAACAGTGTATCTAGTTAACTGCTATACTTGCTCGTTAAATTCTTTGCTTTTTGCCCGCTTGGTTACTACAATAAATTTACAGTGAATGTATGTTTTCTGACATTGGTTTTGTTCCTTTTCCCTTTTTTAATATTTCTGCTCTGTTGCTATATTTTATATTTTCTTGCACCTTCTGTTTGTCTGCATCCACACATTTTCTTCTTACGAAAAGCATTGGTAATTTCATTTTTATTAGGTGCATGTGGGACTTAGGATGTATGTTCCTTTCTAAATTAACAGGGAAAGCCGAGATCATCTGTAATTCTATTGGACTTTTTAGATGATCTACTGAATTACTGAAAAAAAAATAAAATAAACTTTCTTTTAGAGTTTTGCCTGAAAGTTCCTATCTATCGCTTTCCTTGCTTTTCTCTTAGACTAGACTTATTTCTTCATTTTTCATATCCTTTCATTTCTTCAAAGTTAGGGCCTACTAGATCATTTGTGTCTGTCTTTTGTCCTGCAGCCAAAGTTATGTTATATACATAGAGTCTTTTTTTGTGGAAGCACTTAGGTATGTGCCTAAAGCTGCCATTTTCAGGAAAACTCGTATGTACCTGTATATGTCCTCTTCATCCTAATGGATCTTAAATATGCATTTCTGACACTCCTCTGCTGCAGTCTTCCTGCTCCTGTCTTACAGGCTTTTCCTCAGAGACTGCATCTGACTGGAGGATGTTATTGTTAATCTTTGGTCTCATTACATCTGTGCTATTCATGCAACCAGAAGGGCTGACCTGCATGTCAAGTGCTGAATTCTAAATTATTTCTGTGCTGCTTAGGAGTATTGGTACCATTATGCTTTCCCGGCAGGGTTACTCTTTACAAGGTAGGTTCAGGTTTTAATGTCATCTTTTATTTGAAGGTTTCTCAGATGCCAACCCAAAATACTGTGCAGAGCTTTTGTAATCAAGGTTTAGAACTGATTAAATTATCTACTTGTAAACAGTGTAAAGAGTCACTTCTTTTGCATAGTTTACAATATTTTTATTATGAAGCGGTCAGGGGGATGTAGAGGATGTAGGTCTGTGGTGCAACCACATTACTGGTTGCCAAATTTGGTTTTGCTGAAATTGAGCTGGGGGGCTTTTGATCCTGTTCTACAATCGTCAGTACCTGTGAAGGTGATGTCGTAACTGGGTAACAGATAACAATTAATGCTGCAACATCCTAAGTTTTAAATTAGCACTTTCTGCAAAAGCTCTTTAGTTGTTCTCTTGTTGACATATTATCAAAGGATATGAAATTCTGACTTAAAATAAATATTATCTTTTTGTCAAACTGAACTTAGCACAGCATCTCTGAATACATGGAGAGAAGATTCACTGGAGCAAGTAATATATTGCTGGTACAGTTCTACATTTAACACTAATTTTATAGAACATTAGTAGGGACAATGAAGTAATATAAAAGGACCTAAAACATTTTGAAATATGGGCAGAAAAAAATCAGTTGAGATTGGAAAAATGCCAGGTTGGACCCAGATCTGTGAGACTTTTGCTTGATACAGCTTCGGAAAAGTGACTTTTCGACGCAGATACTTGGTAGAGAGAGGAAAAATCTGAGATGCAACAGTAATGAAGGTTGCCTGAGAGTTGGAAAAAATATTGTAGACATAAATTTACAATAGGATATAAAAAAGCCTGACTGTTTATGCGTCATCAGCCCATCCTGGAGCAAAGGCAATTGATGCAATGATAGAATTGAACTTAACCTACTTTGTTTCTGGACACCATTTCTTTAATATATTATCTAACAGGAGGGAACTCAAGGGGAAAAATATGTTTGTTAGGTGGCTGAGGGGACCAGCTTATGAGTAACGACTAGCAGAACTGAGTATTGGTTTAAAAAATTTATTTAGCTTGACTAAGAAATAATAGAGGAAAGGAAAAATACAATGCTGATGTTCTCTTAGTTTAGCATTCAGATCCCTGGAAGTAGTCAACGGACCATCCTGCTGTTTTCCACCTGGACTATCAGAATTAGTTTTGCCTAAGAGAAACACTTTCAGGAGCAGATTGGATGTGCTTTTCTGCCTGTGAAGTATCACACCTATTGCAAGGAAAAGTTTCAGGAGGTCTTGCTGGAACTGTGTCTTTGGTCTGCTGGCAGTGATTGCATCATTTGTAATGGAGCTATTGAGCCCTGCATTGCGCAGGTAACTGTCTTTAGGAGGAGTTGTTGTGTGCTACCAGTGTCATGTTTAAAAAATAGATCCTGCACTGTTTGCAGGCATATGAATAAGTTTTGCCTTTCTGCAGGGTATTAGAAGTTATTAAAAGACAATGTGAAGAGTAGAAGCTAGAAGAAATTCATATACAGGTGGCATGGGCTGACACAAAGCAAATGGATCAAGGGCATTGAAAGCCTGAGCAACTCAGAGAAAGAGCAAGCCTCCCAGGACATTTGCTGCAAATAGCCAAGCTTGCTTTGTTTTCCAGGCCGTTTAATTTAATGAATAATGACTTTTTGCCCATAATCATGACTGATGGCATACCTCTTTGTCTGGAGGTTGAGACCAGAAGGTCTGTTACTCTTAGCACAACCTTGCAGAGGTTACCTATTACTTTAGCTGACTTCCTAACTAAAAATAAAGTCATTTTTGCAGTAAATGAGACCTGTAAATATTGCAGTATAATATACTAGAGCTCTGCTATGCAAAGGCCAAGGTTCCATGCCATGGAAAACATGTGAAGGAAACTGCTAGAGGCAGCACAGCTGACTTTTATTTGTGGTGATCCTTCTCTCAAGGGTTGGGGGAAGAAGAGTGGCACAGTACATGCCTTGGCTTTTGCCATGTGGGGCAGGACCTGGGTATCTACCCTTATGAAAACCAGGAGACCTCTCTCCTGCCAGCTGCATCTGAGAGTTTGGCCCCATGTGCCAAAAGGCAGTTTCCTATCTAGCATAGTGAAAGGGGAGACTTAGAAAAGTGCTTAGTGTTGTCACGAAGACCTGAAAAATGTGATCCTATTCCAGGAGTAGGTGCTGTTCTTTCTGTTGCTCTCTCAATCTGTTTCACCTCTGTGTGCAGCTAGGGGCATAAAAGACAAAAGCCCCAAGGAGTCATTTTTTGTTTGATCTTGTTTAGGTTTTAGATCTGTCCCTTTTCACTGTGTGCAAAATGATTCAGACCAAAGATTCCTGTGAAAAACAGGAGGTGAGTGGACTGGAGACACTGAAATATGTCAGGGGACGCTGAAATAAGTCTGGGACCTAACTCCATGTCTCTTCTGAACACTGGACTAAAACAAAGAGAGGGCACATTATACTTTTCCTCAAACTCTATCCCAACTAACCTGGTAGTACTCTAGACTCTAGGAACAATCATGGTCGCTGTCTCCTCATAACCACTCATAACTACATCAGCCTCATCTGTGAATATTGTCCTCTGCTCCACCAGCACCAACCATTAGCTAACCAATTAACCTAAACTAGGAACTCACAACAGTTAATCTGCATTTGGCTTGGAGTTGTTGCTTTTATTTGAGATATAAAGATGATCTTATGTGCCTGAAAGCTTATCTTTGTTTCCTTTTTTTTCCCACACCTATAAACATGTTTGCTTATACCATCATACTATAACAACATTATTGACATTATTGGTATTCCAGTTTTGGGTTGATATGACAAGGGACAAAGAGAAGGGTGTTAAGTTTTATTCTCTAGGCAGTACAGTTACTGTAAGATATGAAAGTTTTCTAGTGGTCATAACCTCAAAGCTTGTGAGTTTCATCCAAAGTCACTTTTCTTAAGAAAGTAAAGAATGTGGTCAAGTGTTTATTTTTTTTTCTTTTTGAAGAAATGTCTGTTTTAAGTAGATTTTCCCGCTTTCTGAAAAAGAATAATTAAAAACAATGCTCAGTTTTTAACTGAAATGTAATGGCAATGATACTGATCAGTATCTTTAGTTTTTAATGCTATGTCAAAGCTTATCTTGTAGTTATGTTGTAAAATACCAACTTTATTTTAAAGGAGAAGCTGTGTTTTGGATAGCTCTCATTAGAATGAAATACAGTAGTGGAAAGTTCTTAGATCACCTGAGATCACTAATAAAATGACTACTGTTTTTAGTACAATCATTACATGAACCTTTTTTTAATTTTAATATTTGTTGGGGGAGTTAGATTTTTTTATTTTTGAAATCTGTTTGGAAATCATTTTGATGAGTATTCTTGCTGTAATCTTACTCCATTTGCTTCTCTTTAGCTCAAGGTTAGCAGCATAAATCTTCATTTGATTTTAAGGTTTTGTTGTGCTAATGTGTCTTGTAGGTTAATGAGGTCACATACTGAAGTCTTAACAGCTTTTTCCTTTTTTTCCTCATGTCAGATGTTTTGAAACAATTGTTTTTCTTGCTTTTTCTCTGGACAGTATGAATCTGACTTAATAATGCATGAATGTGGGCTTTGTTTAATAAAAGCAATTGTGTGAAGAAGTCCTGATGTTCTAAACAACATCACAGGAAAGATGTCAAGAAGCTTCGGTGTCCAGCATCTTTTTGGAAGACTTAAAAATAAAAGGGAGAATAATGTTTCTTAAAGCTTTTTGCCTTGACCTAGTTTTGTTCCCATAAATGTCAGTGGTAGAATTCCCATTAGTCTGCGGAGTAGACAACACTGAGAACTTTGAATGTGCAGAAAGGGGTTTTCAAAAGCACTGAATAAACACAAATTGATCAGCTAAATGCCTGATACCCCTGAGGGAAGCAGTGATTGCTTAAAGGCTTTTTTTTTTTTTTTTTAGACAAACAAACAAAAACAGTACTTCTATTTCTTCCATCCACCCTTTCAAACCAGTGACTTGTGTGCAACTTCTGTGAGCAACTGTGGGAAGTTTAAGGCCTGGACAGACATTTTCTGACATACCTTGTGCAGAGGTTTTGGATGTTGTCACTCAGCCATATACCCTATGGCAAATTTGGCAGGGTCCCATTCACAGTGCAGTTTCTTAGCTCAAACCTGGTGTCACTGGCTACGCTGCTTAAAACGAAAACATTGCATCAGAGTTACTGAGAGGTAAGTATGCGTTCTCTTCTATATGCTTGGCTGTAGGGCAGGTACCTCCAGCAAAGTGAAAAAAAGAAACAATTGGAAGTAGCAAAATCTTAAATCATTGCAGCAAGATTGTCACAAAACATCTGCTGGTACTTTTAGTACAAGTCACAGTGGAGATACATTAGTTAATGTATTGCAGATTATATCATTAATAGTGCATAACAATGCACACAATCGTCTACATGTTGTCATGTGGTGATATAAATATATGGCTGCTTGTTTATTAATTGGACTTGTCTGTTGTTTTTTTCAAAGGACATTGAGAGATACTAAAGAGGATTGAATTCATGCATGCCATACTTTGCAAATAAATTATTTGTGGCTGTTACATCAGTCATGTGCCTTTTATGTTTTATTTTCATCTCTTGTACTTGTTTTTCAGATAGAAATAGACTAACTTAAGCATGCAAGAAGTTACATGTGTATATCTAAGCAACCCAATTCTTCTGTTCTGTGAAGTGGCATTGCGATAGGGGCCTGTGCTGCACGAGGATGAAGTATGAGCAATGTGTCATTCCCCTTTCAAATAACACTCAACCTGTGTTTTGTCTTGCTGTTGCCTCATCTACTGTAATTTCAACCTACTACCAACTCTAGAGGCTACAATGTGAGCCTTAATTATACCCATCTGAAGAAAAATGCCAATGAATCAGCTCTTCATCAGGCTGAATATTAAAATGTCTCAAAATAAAGTATTTGCTACATTTACAGATTTAAAAGATTCTTTGGTTGCCTGGCAACCGCAGAAGAAAATGCAAACAGAATGCTGCTTTTCAGTGATGATGGGGAGAGCAGCACTTAATTGTAACAGCAGTACTTTAAAATGGAAGTCCACATCTACTAATCCAGGTTTCTCTCCAGGTAGACACGTCCACCTCCTTCTGGACTCTCTGATCTCCATGGAAAGTAGGCATCATTAGCTGAAGGATCATTCAGCTACAGAAACAGGTGCACAAATTGCTAGTTGTATAGCTCTTGTTCACTGGACTTTGAGGACTGTTGGTGCCTCTGAGCATTTAACTGAGCATTTAACTGGGCTGTAACCATGCACTCCGTTGTTGCGTAGTCACCTGTCAGAGTGATGAACAGTTGTTCATCACAAATGTCAAACCTGGATCTATCTTGCTGTGACTTAAAAAAAAAAAAAAAAAAAAGCTTCAATCTCAGCCACCATGGAATTATGGATTGACGAATATGATTGTTCCCTTTCTCTTTGCAGCAGCTTTTCATGTTTTGGCAAAGTGTTAACATGGTCACCTCTGTCGTCTCTTCTCCTTTTGCATCTCTGACTTCTCCTTGTAGCTCTCCATTGCTAGATCTGTGATCGCTCTCCCTGTTTTCTTCTGGACTCTGTCCAGATGGTCCGCTTTGTTCTTGACAGCTACTCCAGTCGTGACCTTACCTGTGCTGGATGTGTACATTACCTACTGATGCAGTGCAAAGGGGGAAGGACCTGCTCCAATTTGCTTGAGCTGCAGGACCACATGCCCTCATGGCATCTTAGCCAGCAGTGAAGTGTGTGCCAGTTGCTGTACCTAGGCTCACACCTCACACGTGTAGAGCACTGGTGCTGGAGGACACTGCAGGGGGGGGCACTCTGTGTTTGCCCAGGTGCACCGCTCCAGCTTTGACTACACCACAGTGGAAAGCACTTCCAGTGCTAATGTGGATGCACCCAGTAGGTCTACAGGTCTGTACTTTCAGTACTGTCCTTTTCTTTGTACATCCCAGGCAACAGAATGGCCTTGATTGCTTTTCTTCGCATTATCATCAACAGTAGCCCCTTCTTCCACAGGAATACTATCCTATATTAGCATTACTGATTTTTCCCATCAGTACACAGGCCTGCTGAATAGCATCCAACCTTCCTGGCAAGAGGTTGGTGAAATGGCACAAATGAAGCTGCTGTTTAGGCAGCTGTCCCTGCCTTCCCTAGTGTAGAAATTGCATACTGAACAGCAAGTGAACCAGAAAACAGAAGTATGTAATCACACAGTAAAATTATACCACAGCATAGGGAAGGGCAGATAGTGAAAGGGTACCTAGTGGTCCAGGGCAGTAATGCGAGATTCCTGTGCTCTGGTTTCATTTCCAAGGGGCAGTTCAAGTGCTGAAATGGTGTAAAAAAAAATAATAGAGATTTTTAAAGTGATTCTCATATATAAGAAATTAAAGCAAAATTTGCAATACATAAGGAAAATTGATACTGAAAATATGTTTTTGCCTACTTGATGCTCAGTGCATCCTACCCTAGTTGTGTTGGGGTGGGCTGGAGGTCTATAACGCCTGTAGCCGTGCTTTGATCAACTAATGTACTCTCTATTTGATGCTGCCATCAACCCTTCTTAGCTTTTAAAAATCTATTAAGTCTATTTTTACCTTTTTCATGGTTGAATAAGATAGAAAACATGTGTTATTGTTTTTCCTTGAGAGTGTTCCCTTCMTGATAAGGAGTAGAAAAGTACAGGGGCAGTACAACTTTCATAATTTACTGTTTGGTACTTAGGAACCAGCTTCTCATATATTACCTGTCTCTGGCCCCACTATGTGTTCTTTCTGATGTCTGGACTTTGTAATTGGCCTTTACATTTTTCCAGTGAATTCCTGTAATACTTTCACAGGCTGGATAAAATTGTAATTAAAAAAGGAGGATGTTGCAAGCCCTTTATTTTTTTCTCCATTTTATAAACTGGAGTATATGAAGACTATACTGTATGTTTACTTTCTTAACTGTGAAAGCTCCAGATTGCATAGAGCTTTCTAAAGCTTCAGATTGTGTAGAGGGCTTTTTTCTACTAAGTTACATTTCAAAATTCTTGTCTAAGCTGGGATATCCAGTTCCAGGGCTTCATTGGTATCCTTATCACAGAAACAGTATAGGCAAAGCTGAGGAGTAAAAGGTCTGAGCAGTAGTTGTAGCTACCAATGCTATGCCAGATACAGCACTTCTGCATGTCAAGGAAGCTGACTGCTTACAGTTCTCCAGCAAGATCTGCTGGTGGGAGCTTTGGGGCTTGTGCTTCCATGTCACTTGAGCAGTTTTGAAAATCTCACATTGAGGTGCCTGAATATGAATTCAGAAGCCTCATTTAGGCTCCTAAACAGTTCATTCTGCTTGTATTTAAAAAGTTAACTGTAGCTTTGTTAAAAGGTTGCAAATCAAGATTACTTTCCTTTCTTAAGGCTGGGCGTTTTTGTTGGGATGGATTTGTATTTTGTGAAAATAAAGAAGCCATAATCTTTAGTGCCTGATGCTACAGTAATAATAAACATACTTCATTTTAAGTACAGAAGTAGTTTATGGAAGATTTGGAGAGTAACTATATGAGTAACACTTCACTAGTGTCTGTTTTGCCTGCAGGCTCTTTTTGTAAATTGAGGTAACATTATCCAGCAATAGCAACATTTAAAAAATACAGCATTTTCAACTTATTTCATTGTGAAAGTTTATCTAGAATGGGAGCAGGATAATTGTTGAGATAATTTAAGGCTATGAAAAAAACAGATGAATTCTTTTTTAAAAGGGAAGTAATTTTAAATCAGTTATTTAAGCTGAACTAGATGTAATCATCTTTCCTTGGTGTTTTCAGTCATTTTCCTCCTCTCCCTCTTTTTTCAGTTGTTTAGTTTCCCTGCTGGCCATCTTTTTCCTTGCCTACCCGTTTTTCATTTACTGTATTCATTCTTATCTTGGTTTTACTGTTCTGTTCCTTGCTGATGCAGCATTGCCAGCTCCTTTGATTTGCTTAAACAAGCTGCAGTGCAAAAGGCATACCTGTGTCCTGCAGCTTTGCTTTGAAAGTATGGAACCTGTCCTAGGCCCTGTTGTCTTTCAGTGTCAAGGGCTGGCAAATGTTTTAAGGAAGTGCTTCTCAGCAGCTGTTGTGCATTACCTGTTATGACTGGTCAGCAGGATTTTCCCTTTAGACTTCAATCTTTAGGCCCATAAACTTTTCTATAAAGTGTCAGACATCTGCTGTCAGCAAGGTGATAGAGTGATAAGCAAAACCTGTGTTGATGAGATATTAATAGGTGTCTTTTAATAGGTGATCTTCTGTGTTGAACAGCAGATGTAATTAATTATTCCCAACAGTGGAAGTATTCTAGCAGCAAAGATAATCAGTTCATATTCACACTAGTGCATATATACCTGGGCGGCAGCTGCTGCTGCTGCTTTTCAAACTCAGTGCAGTTTCCCTAATAATTTTATTAGCAGTGCCTGAAAGCTCATAGAGAATTCAAGGTGAATAAGCTGACTGGCAAAGAGCAGAAGCTCCACAGGCTCCCTGTGCAGCCCATTTGCCTTAGCTCAGAGAGAAGGCAGATGACATAGGTCACGGTAATTCATTACCTGTCAGAGACCAACTGTAGCCCTGGACCTGTCAGGCTCCCTGCCAGGCCAGAGTGGTTCTTTGGACATGTAAGAAGAAGGAATGCACTGGCCAGGCAATGCGTGTGGGACATGGCTGCTTCAAGGGCAAAAGCAGCAGTGCAGAGGTGTTTATCTCCTGTGAGTCTAGGTGTGGTATCTACTGTCTTTCCATGAAGCAGTTTAAAGGTCTCTCCCCAGGAGAGAAGCGGTCAGCAGGGGCAGTGAGGTAGGTATTCGTGACTGACCCATATGTGCTCAATAGTCTCTTGAGTCTAGATTCTAAGTGCTGCAAGAGTAAAAACATTTTCTAGTATGCTGAAGATAAATATTTATTCAAGTTTTCTCCTTCTTGCTGTGATTTGCTTTCAGATTTAGTATTAATGATGGCATTAATATTGAAGCTGTCTACAGTAGGGGATACACACAGTCTTGGTGACAAAAAAGTTTTGATTCAATGGAATTGGTCAGACGGTGCTATTGGCAAGGTAATTCATCAAGCGGGATTGCCACTGGGTTTGTTTCCAACCTGTTTGGCTGATAATTCCTGCAGACCTGACCTTTGCCATGTGACCTACTGAGCAACAGCCATTTGTCCAGAGTGGGTCAGGGTGTTTTGCAGATGTAGCCACCTAAGAAGAAATAACACAACAGCGTTTTAGCAACTCTTTGCTTGATATGGAAAAGCTGTACTAATCTCCATATTTGAAAACAAAGGCAATCGTAGACTAGCCCTATGTGCCTAAAAGCTGTAATCATACAAAATGCAGAATGCAGCTTGAATTAGACTTAAATGCCAGCAAATCCAGCAGCCAGGAAAAAAAATGATAGGGATTTTATGGTCCAAAAGCCAATTAAAGCTTTACAGAGCTTATAGAAGAGATTTAAGCTTAAAGCCTTCATGAAAGCTTGCAGAACATGCCAAAGCAGAAAATAGCAACAGTTCGCAGAAGCTAAATCTTTTATCCAAAGTGAACTCTGTCATCTCAAATTGTCACTGTTTGTAATCTGAATCAAATACTGAAAGTACACTTATTAGGAAAGGAAAAGTTGAGGTTGGGGAGGTAATAGGAAAATGCTTAGGAAACTGCATGTGATCACCCATCAAAAAAAAATAATCCTGATCTTCAGATAGTGGCGTTATGTCAAGTTCAAGGACAATGTTGAATAGTTTCACTTGAAAACTAACTCTTGCATTAATTGTAATTTGCCTGCTATGCTCAGAAAGAGATACGAATCTAAGTCTTGTTAAAATGTGCTTGTTTGGAAACAGTTTATAATAAAATCTGAAGGCGAGAGAGAGGGATTTGTGAGCTGAGAATTCATAATCCCAGTGCTTTGAAGATCTTTTTTTCTTCTCCATACCCGAGAAGAAAACATTGGGAACCATAATTTATTTCATAGCATTTAAAGGAACAATTTGTTCATATATAGTCTGTACATCAGTAGGATTCGTTGTTGTGCTGCTCCTGAATATATAGTATTCGTGCTGACACATGCTTCAGGAGGCTCAGCTTTTTACTTGATGATCCTAATTATTTTCAGTAGGTAAAGGGACCAGTTGTTAATGAAAACAACCAAAGCAGTTTTCACCATTAATAAGTACTGAAGGCATCAACTATGGGCAAGGACACTACTTCCATTCAGTGCGTGCAAAGGGCCTAATATAATGTTTTATACCTTTTTAAGCATAGTAAAAATATGATTAATATTAATAACAGTAACATCATTTGGCTAATAGAAGCATTTTGTAACCAAACCTATTGAAAAGAGCGTCTCAGGAACACTCTATCTCTATTATGCACTTTAAACTTTTCTGAAGAAAAATTTTGAGCTGAGCGTTTGGAACAACCCAAAGACAGCTGTCCATATGGACTCCCACAAATGAAAGATTTGTATTTAGCTGCATCAAACTGAGCTCCCTGTCTTTCTTATGATGGCTGCTGGATTTGTTAGGGTAGACCAGTGATACAGACCCTCTGTCACCCTCTGAGTAACTGGCATGTTCTGTATCAGTTGTGGGAAATTTCCTGCGTCTGAAATTTTATGTATTCATTCTTAACACTTTTTCTTATCAACAATTAATGCAGAAACTCTGATGGTCAGCCCAGAATGACTCTTGAATAGTATATTACTCCATTTTCTCTGATTCTGTCATTCACTTTTACCTTTTCATAGTTAAAAATTATTGGATATTCTTAGTAACTAAACTTTTTAAAATTAGATGTGCTGTTAAATGTGCTTCTGTTTATCAGGTGAACTTCTCTTTTAAAAAATCTGGCAGGAAAAATTCATTCATTCCTACTAATTCCCTTGATTTTGATGGGATATAAGCTTAGGCATTTACTTCCTAATCATTTCACTTATTGCTTCTAGGAGGTGAAGGAAAGACTAGAATTTAGAAAATGAGCTAGGAGAACTGTGCCTGAGATGGCATAGCCAAGCATGAATCTGGGATCCGGAGACAGTTATGTGCAGCCCAGACGAAGGAAAGTCAGACATGAAAGCAGTCCTTGGAAAATGAAGCAGAAAAGTCTGGGTCTGGTTTGACATTCTCCCTTTCAGAGCTGTAAATGGGTTCCAGGATTCATGAATCTCAGCATTCCTCCACAGTTATTAAATAACTATGCAAACCCATGTGTGCCTCATGCCCTGTCTGTGCTAATCCTGTAGCGGGTGTCAGTTCTTTCAGTAGCTCAAGTAATAGGTGTCTCACTAGTGCTTTCAGAAAAATTTCACCTGGCTTGATGAGTGAGTTTCAGTAGGATGCTGTGATTCATTTTTTCTCACTTTGCTTTCACTTTAGAAGTAGTGAATTACAAAGAAATGATTATTTAAGTGGATATCACTAAGAAGGAAAAGTGGAGTAATTTGGAAATGCCAGACTCCAGGCCTGTACAGCCTGGACATGACCCAGTTTGTGTAGGTGGGTTCACCAGAGTCCATGAATCCAGGCCACTGTAGTCTCTTATAGCCATTCAACAGACAGCTCAAAACACTGCACCTTTCATCTTCTCCACAGACTTTTAGTCATCACTGGCCATAAAATGCTTTTGATCCTGTAATTACAGAATCACAGAATGGTTGAGGTTGGAAGGGACCTCTGGAGATCAGCTAGTCCAACTCCCCTGCTCAAGCAGGGTCACCCAGAGCACATTGTACAGGGTCGTGTCCAGGCGTGTTTTGAATATCTCCAGAGAAGGAGACTCCACAACCTCTCTGGACAACCTGTTCCAGTGCTCTGTCACCCTCACAGTGAAGAAGCTTTTTCTCATGTTCAGATGGAACTTCCTGTGTTCCAGTTTGTGCCCGTTGCCTC